>NC_056726.1:1239425715-1239465715 GCF_019279795.1 Protopterus annectens
ATAAGTGAATGTAAAGAATTTCAATCTCACAAACAAACCAGTGTCTCCACCTTAAAGTACATAAAGCAAACCTAACTAGTGTCCCCACCGTAATGCACACTTAACATTTAAGGTTTCATTCAAACCAGGAGGGGAATCTGCATTAAGCTTTAACTGCCACAATAACTCTTTGATCTCCAATAAATTGTTAACATCCCCGAAAAAAGAATCCACCTAGTGTAATACTAGAAACTTAAAACCAGTGAAGTTGTGACAACAAGCCATTTCTGAGGAAGAAGCAGGTTTCATGTCAGTACCTAACCCTCAACTAGGGAAATTTTTGGAATACCCAAAATTCATAAAGATCCTATCAACCCTCCCTTCAGGCATATAGTTTCTAATAGAAAAACAAAAACAGAGAAAATTTCTGAATTTTTGGACTGGACCCTAAATCCTATTGTACAAAGGTCACGATTTTATTTAAGAGACTCTTGGGATTTCCTACATACTTTATTTCAATATCCACCGACTTCATCTAATATACTTCTGGTTACTCTTGATATAGAGGCACTTTACACAAATATCCCCCATGAAGAGGGCATTGCATTTTTACGCTCTTATTTAACACAGGCCACTTCATTTTCTCAAAATAGAATAGATACTATCTGTCTACTGACCACTTTGGTATTGGAGGGTAATTTTTTTCATTTTAATTCATCTATTTACCAACAAATTAAGGGTGTTGCCATGGGCTCGAAGATGGCACCTGCCTTTGCAAACTTAGTTTTGGCGGCCTGGGAGCTAGATACTCTTATACACCTGCCTGATTTTAAGTTTGTTAAACTATATACTAGATACATAGATGATATCTTTTTTGTTTGGGAGGGTGGTCAACATAGGCTTCATTCCTTCCTGGATTCTCTTTCAGCTTCTATTCCTTTTCTTAACTTTAAATTGTCTTCTTGTGGAGTTCAAGCTACGTTTTTAGACACTTGTGTTTCTTATGATCCTATCTCTCTTTCCTGGTCTTCCTCGTTACATAGAAAAAGTACTTTCAGGAATAACTATTTAGACTATACCAGTATGCATCCTTTATTTATGAAACATAACATGGCTAGGGGACAGTTTATTCGCATCTCTAGGTTGGTTAGTGATGAAGAAACCTTTAAGAAAGAGTGTGGTTCTCTTAAGTCTCTGCTTATGGATAGACATTACCCAGAAAATCTACTAGACTCTATTATTGACGAAGTTACAAATGCTAGACTGCTTAAGTTTCCACCTATTATTAAAACTGGCTTTTTGCCTAATAAGGTTAGGAATAATTCAAATTCTATTAACACAGTTTTCAGTGGTAACAGTTTCATTTCTTCTGTTACATTCACATCTTCGACTGATTCTGCTGCTTCTTCCCAAAATGTAGTTTCTCGTGACTGGACAGCAGCCTTCCCAGTACCCATTTGTAGGGATTCTACACATATTAAGAATATAATCTCCAATAACTGGGATATCTTGACTAATAGCCAGGAAGTTTCTAATAAATTAGGTTCTTCCCCTATTTTCTTGTATAAAAAAACTAAGTCATTAAGATTTTCTTTAGAAAACAGAGACAGTAAATTCCTGCTTGATCAATACTTACCACAGTGTGCTGATTCTGGTATGTTTTCATGTGGTTTTTGTGTAGCTTGTCCACATATCTTTACAGGCAACAACTTCACTTTCAATCATAATAATTTTACACTACACTTTCATAAACACTATGATTGCAAGTCTGATAATGTGGTATATGCTGCAGTTTGTATTTCATGCCCAGCATTTTATGTAGGAAAGACTACCAGAATTAAAGAACATTTGGCTGCTTTAAGAAATAATGACACTAAGAATGCCTTAACAAAACATAAATTAGTTTGCAACAACTTCACTGGTTTTAAGTTTCTAGTATTACATAAGGTGGATTCTTTTTTTGGGGATGTTAATAATTTACTGGAAGTCAAAGAGTTATTGTGGCAGTTAAAACTTAATGCAGATTCCCCTCCTGGTTTGAATGAAACCTTAAATGTTAAGTGTGCATTACGGTGGGGACATTAGTTATGTTTTTGTACTTGAAGGTGGAGACACTGGTTTGTTTTTATGATTGACATTTCTTACATTCACTTATATGTTCCTATGACAATTGATTGACATTTTTACTGTTGTTCTTCTATTGGACATTTTGTTTTTTATGTACTGTACTAATGGTTGGAGCTGTTTATTACCGCCTTTTTATTCACTATATTATGTCACTTCATTACATTTTTGTATCATTTGTCTGAAGAAGTCCTATCTACTATTAAAGGGACGAAAGCTTATTACTGGCTCCTTCGTCTTCCATTTGTTTCAGAAGTTTCTTAGTTATATTTATCATATTCTTCTAGTTTTGTGACAGTTCTTCTTTGTAATATATATACATATATATATATATATATATATATATATATATATATATATATATATATATATATATATATATATATATATATATATACATACACATATATATATATATATATATATATATATATATACACATACATATATATATGTGTGTGTGTGTATATATATATATATATATATATATATATATATATATATATATATATATATATATATATATATATATATGTATATATATGTGTGTGTGTGATATATATATATATATATATATATATATATATGTGTGTGTGTGTATATATATATATATATATATGTGTGTGTGTGTGTGTGTGTATATATATATATATATATATATATATATATATGTGTGTGTATATATATATATATATATATATATATATATATATATATATATATATATATATATATATATGTGTGTGTGTGTGTATGTATATATGTATATATATATATATATATATATATATATATATATATATATATATATATATATATATATATGTGTGTGTGTGTAATATGTATATATATATATATATATATATATATATATATATATATATATATATATATATATATATATATATATATATATATATATATATATATATATATATATATATATATATATATATATATATATATATATATATATATATATATATATATATATATATATATATATATATATATATATATATATATATATATATATGTGTGTGTGTGTGTATATATATGTGTATGTATATATATATATATGTATATATATATATATATATATATATATATATATATATATATATATATATATATATATATATATGTGTGTGTGTGTGTATGTGTGTATATATATATATATATATATATGTGTGTGTGTGTATATATATATATATATATATATATATATATATATAAAATGTGTGTATATATATATATATATATGTGTGTGTGTGTGTGTGTGTATATATATATATATATATATATATATATATATATATATATATATATATATATATATATATATATATATATATATATCTATATAAAATATACATACAGTGGATATAAAAATTGTATACGCCCCTGTTAAAATGATAGGTTTCTGTGATATAAAAAATGAGACCACAAGAAATCATTTGAAAACTTTTCCCACCTTTAATGTGACCTATAGCTTGTAAAATTCAATTGAAAAGCAAACAAATCTGTTATGGGGAAAAATATAAAAAATAAAAAAAACATATGATAAGCTGGTTGCATAAGTGTACACACCCTTAAACTGATACTTAGTTGAAGCACCTTTTGATTTAATTACAGCATTCAGTCTTCTTGAATACACACCTTCCATCAATTAAAGAGACCCTTATTAACCCAAAGTAAAGTTCAGCTGTCCTAGTAGGATTTTCCTGACATTTACTCAGTTGCCTGCTACAGCAAAAGTCATGGTTCTCAGGGAGCTTACAAAGCATCAAAGGGATCTCATTGTTGAAAGGTATCAGTCAGGAGAAGTGTACAGAAAAAATTCCACATCATTGGATGTACGATGGAACACAGTGAAGACAGTCATCAAAAAGTGGAGAAAATATGGGACAACAGTGACATTGCAAAGAATTGGACATCCCTCCAAAGTTGATGAAAAGACAAGATGAAAATGGTTAGGGAGGCTGCCAAGAGACCCACAGCAACACTGAAGGAGCTGCATGAATTTCTGGCAAGTACAGGTTGTGTACTACTGTGACAACAATCTCCTGTATTCTCCATATGTCTGGACTATGGGGTAGGGTTGCAAGACGGAAGACTTTTCTTACACAGAATAACATCCAGGCCCGGCTAAAATTTGCAAATCAATACATCAAGTCTTCCAAAAACATGTGGGAAAATGTGTTGTGGTCTGATGAGAACAAGGTTGAACTTTTTGGCCAGAATTCCAAAAGGTACGTTTGGCACAAAACAACACTTTGCATCACTAAAAGAATACCATCCCCACGGTGAAGCATGGTGATGGTAATGTCATGCTTTGGGGTTATTTTTCTTCAGCCGGAACTGGGGCTTTAATCAAGGTAGAGGGAATTATGAACAATACCAAATACGAGTCATTTTTGGCCCAAAACCTTCAGGTGTCTGTTAAAAAGCACCTCAGATTTTGCAATACTTAACTGAGATGCTTCACAAGGGCCTGTCTTTTTCTTCCATAAAAATCCATACCTCAGCCATTTCAGCTCATTACAACTCAGACCCCCCCCTTCTCTCATCCTCTTTTAAAGCAGTATCTCAGAGGGGCCAAAAATTTGAGACCACCCAGGATAGCTCCAACCCCTGCCTGGGACCTTAACTTTGTATTGGGGAAACTCACTTTACCTCCTTTCGAGCCGGCTGCAACTGCAGACTTAAAATTTATTTCCTGGAAAACAGCCTTCCTTTTAGCAATCACTTCAGCTAGAAAGATATCTGAATTACAGGAAAGAAGAATTACATGAATTACAGGCCCTTATGGCAGTGGAGCCTTTCATCATCTTTCATGCGGACATGGTGTCACTCAGGACCAATCCATCATTCATGCCCAAGGTGGTATCCAGTGTGGCTCTTAATCAGTCCATTAATTTGCCAACTTTTTTCCCAATCCACAGAACAAGGGAGAGCTAATTCTGCATTCATTGGATGTACACAGACAACTTAGATTCTACTTGGACAGGACTAAATCTCAAAGAAAATCTGAACAACTGCTGGTAGCATTTGCTGCAGGGACAGAGGGGAAGGCTATTTCAAAGCAAACTGTTTCTAAATGGATAAGCCACTTTATTCATTTCTGTTATAATTACCATGGAAAACCTATCCCCCAGGGGATCAGATCTCATTCCACCAGGGCTGCATCTACTTCAGCAGCCTTTCACAGAGGTGTTCCTACCAGGGATATTCTAGAAGCTGCTACCTGGAGTTCATTTCATACTTTCACCATGCATTATCACTTACCAATTTTCTCTAAATCCAGAGCTGGCTTTGCCACTGCTGTTTTGCAGGACTTTATAGCTGTTCCTAATACTGTATACATCCATCCTCCCAACCTTAGCTTTGGGAATCTACCCAAATGTAATGACTGCAGCAGTGAAACACGATGAAAATAGTACAGTTGTGTACACCTATCATAAATGTAGATGTTGGAGTGTATTCACTGTTGTAGTCCTGGTTACCTTCCCTCCAGCCCCCTGTTTTTCTTTTACTATACCTCTGATGTAATGGCCTCCGCTGCATGTTTTATACTCCTGACGACCTGACGTCATGGAAGAAGGGACAGCAACCGACGCAGGACCCAAGACTTTGTTAATCAGGCCGACTGAGGGCAACCTGCCAGCAGATTACCCAAATGTAATGACTGCAACAGTGAATACACTCGAACATCTACATTTATGGTAAGTGTACACAACTGTACTTTTGATCTTTAGTAGTACTTTGGAGAGGAGAGGCAGAGGAGGAAAGGCATAAACTGGGAGGTTTTTCCAGCTGAAGGACAGGGCATCCACTTTACAAGCCTGTTTGTGGGGAGTCCTTGTGCAAAATTTGTCCAATTGGTAGTTCTGGGGGGAGGCAAACAGGTCTATATCTGGGCTCCCCCGTTTGTCAGCAAGTTGAACATCTTTGGTTCCAGTTTCCACTCTTGTGGGTCCATGAGGTTTCTGCTTAGTCCGTCTGCCAGCGTATTTAGTTTTCCTGACAGGAATTGAGCTTGTAGATGCACTTGGTAGCTCAAGGCTGTGTTCCACAATGCCATGGCTTGTCTGCAGAGGGGGTAAGAATGGGTACCCCCCCCCTGCTTGTTTATTTACCACATAACAGTGGTGTTGTCCGTCTTTACCATTAATTGTCCTGGAAGAATGTGGTCCTTGAAGGCTGTCAGAGCATTCTGGACAGCAAACATTTCTTTTTGATTGATATGCAGGTGCATTTGATTTGGGTTCCATTTGCCCTGAATGCACTTCCCTGCCAGGTGAGCTCTCAATGCATAGTCTGATGCATCTGTTGTTAGGTTTTGGGTGGCAGGGGGTAGAGTGAATAGTAGTCCCTTGTTTAGGTGGCAAGCCTCTGCCCACCAAAAAAATTCCAGGCATAGGCAAGGTATGATAGGAGTCATTGCTTCTAGATCCTGAGAATGTTGACACCATAGGCCTTTTAGATATCATTGTAGTTTCCTCATATGCAGTCTTGCATATGGAATTAGAAGAATGCAGGAGGCCATGAACCCCAAGGCTTGAAATATTTACCTTACAGATAACAGGGTTTTCGTGGCCACTAGTTTGAAGTAGGTTGTCAGATGAATTTGTTTCTCTGGCGTGAGGAAAGCCATCTGGGAAGTTGTATTCAAGCTTGCTCCCAGGAATATAATTTATTGACAGGGTACCAGGTGTGATTTCTTTTTGTTTATAGTGTAGCCCAGACAAGTTAGCACTCTTTGTACAAAAGCCAGATGATTCAAAAGTATGTCCTGGCTTTCTGCCTGAATTAGACAATCGTCCAGCTATGAGTATATTTAAATATTTCTTTGCCTGCAAAATGCAATGACTGAGGCTAGGCACTTTGTGAACACCCTGGGTGCAGTAGCTAAGCCAAAGGGCAGTGCAGAGAACTGGTAGCGATTGCAGCCTGCTTTAAATCGTAGGTATTTTCTGCAAAATTCCCTGATTGGGATGTGCAAGTATGCTTCCTTTAAATCAAGTGTTGCCATCCAGGCATCTTTTCCTGGCATAGGAAGCAACTGGTGAAGAGTCAGCATCTTGAATTTTGGAATCACCAAAAAGGTGTATAGAGTAGACAGGTCCAGAATAGGACGCCATGAATTGTCTTTCTGACCAGGAAAAGTCTTGAGTAGAAACCTTGTCCTTTTTCCTCTTCTGGTACAGTTTGAATAGCCTTTATGTTTAAAAGAGAGAGTATTTGCTTTTGAGCCTCTGCCCACTGATTTGGGGTAGATCTGGCCAACCGTTTGGCGTTGGTAATGTGTGGAAGTGAAATCTGTATCCTTGGGACACTATATTTAAAACCCATCTGTCCTGGGTAATGAGTTCCCAGTTTCTGGCCTGCAGACCAATCTTTCCCCCTAAAGGAGCAGTCAGTTGAGAAGTGCTTGGAAGTTTTTAAAGTCAAGTCATTGAGACAGTTTTCCATAGGGGGGAGTCTTACTACTCCCGGATTTGGAAGCGGAAGCCGTCCATTGCTTAGTCTTGTGCATACCCTGGGACTGAAACCTAGGGTTTCTGCTGGGTCTGGGTTTGGATTGAGAAGGCCTGGAAGGGGCAGGAAAGGACCAATTCTTAGAGGGTCAATGCCTACTAAATCTTGGAGGCTGAACTTGTAAGAAATCTTTAACAGTTTGCATAGATTTAGCTTTATTTTCCATCTTTTTAAGAACCTCCTCAGATTTGTTGACAACAGGTGGTCCTGATATAAGGGAGCATCCAACAGTTTAGCTTTAATATGATCAGGCAAAGATTGCTCCTTAAGCCAAGCATGCCTTCTGAGTACAGACCCAGTGTCAGCAGCCCTGCAATAGGCCTCTAATGAATCAAACCCACATTGCAGAGTATGTTTTCCAACCTGTTCAGCAGAATGCATTAAATCCTGCAAATCCTTATTTTCAGCACAGTCAGGAATCAACATAATTTTCTGTTTAAGCAATCCAATAATATGTTGTTGATGCTTTAACATATGAAACTGACAGGTTAAGGCCCTAAAGGCCAAGGTTGCAGAAGTGTAAACCTTCTTACCCCATCTATCCAGCACCCTGGAGTCTCTATCAGAAGGGGTAAGATTTTTGGCAGTAGAAGCCTTAATGCCCTTGGGTCCCTGTGAAATAGTCTCTGGATCCACAATAGGATTTTTAAAAAGGAACTTGTGAGAATCAGGAATCCTGTAATATCTGTCAGGTTTTCTGGGAGCGGGAGGCAAAGAATCTGGGGCCAAACTAGATTCCAAAAAGGCATCATCAACAATGTCTAGTACAGGAGGTATAGCTAAAGGCCTATGTTGAGGCAGGAGTAAGAAGTCCCTACACCTCTTTTTCAAATCGGAGAAATCCTGGCTTTCCCAGTGGAAATGAGTGTGCAAGGTTTCACCAAAAGAAAAATCCTCTGGAGGGGAATCCGAGGGAATAGAGTCCTCTGCATCAAAATCTTCATAAGTAGATAAGGGTAAATCCAGATCATCAGAAGAATCAGAAAAATCAGAATCCTGGTCATAAGATTCATAAACGAATTCAGTCCTAGGTCTCTTAGAAGAGGATGGTTGGCTTCCCCTGATTAAAGTTATAAGGTCTTCAGCCATTCTTATCATTTGTTTTTTAGGCATAGAGGCCTGAGCATGCAGCCTGGGCGTCGGTTTTCTAGGCATGATTCGAGGTTTAGGCCTTAAAGAAGAAGGAGGCATTGGTTTAATTTGCAAGTCCGTAGGCCTGAATACACTCTCAGAAGCTGGTGCCTGCACAGCGGCTCCAGACCCATCCAAGGTAGAGACATCCGCAGGTTCCACAGTTGAAGCATCTCGCGGCATACCAGACTCCGAATGGGTCTCAGTAGAGGCCTTCTAATCAGAGGTAGCGGGTATCAGGGGCTGCAAAAATGCCTCACTGAGTACCGGTGAACTGGCGACTGGCTTAGGAAAAGCGTCGTCGCCAGCTTTGGTCCTAGGTGACCTGTCTCTGTCTTTATCTTTGCGTTTTTTTGGAATGCCGGTAGTCGGATGGCTTACCGACGACATTTCTGGATAATTGAACCGAGAACCAAAATATTTAGAGGCGAAAATATACCAATGATGGATAGTTAGTTGGTTAAATAAGGCACAAAACCGACAGCAAGGTACGTCTTGGTCAGGGCCTAGGCAAGGAATACAGTACAAATTAAAATCTTTATGAGGTATTTGCTTTCCACAAGAAATGCAATTATTAACTTTTACTGACATCGGTAAGGAGCAAGAAAAAGTTTTTCCAATGGGGTACTTAGCTTTAGTTGAAGACTTCGGTTCTGAAACTCGAAAACGAATATTTCAGGAGTCTGCCGACCGGCACTTGCAAACTGCTTCTGCTTCGGGCACCGCACAGCAAGAAAGACTGATGTAATGGCGTCGGCTGTATGTTTTATACCCCTGATGACCTGACGTCACAGAAGAAGCGACAGCAACTGACGCAGGACCCAAGACTTTGTTAATCAGGCCGACTGACGGCTACTGCAAGCAGATAACCCAAATATGATGACCGCAATAGAGAAACACGAAGAACATCAGCTTGATTTGACAAAGTGTGTGAAGCTTGTTGCATATGGTGATGAACAGATTCAAACCGAAGGTTCGGTAGCGCTTTCATGTTATTCTGCTGGGAACAGCTATGACGTGCAATTTTTTGTAGTTGAGACATGTGCAGTCATTATTAGGCCACAAAAATGGTTTGAAAATGAGACTGCTTTCACTTAATAAAGAAGTTCACCATTGCCTGCAGGACAACATCTCAAATTTCACCCACTATGCTGATATTTTTGCAGACAAACTAGGCAAACTACCAGTTGTATACTCCATGAAGTTAGACCCATAGGTCAGCCCACTTGTCAGACCAGCACGGAAATTTCCAGTAGCTGTGCAGAGCAGAGTCAAAGCCAAAAATGGTGCATCTAGGAGTAATGGGTAAACTCCACTGTAGTAGCTCATACGAAAAGCTCAGATGATATCAGAATAAGAATTGATCCGAAAGATCTGAATAAAGCATTAAAAAGGCCTCATCATCCAATGCGCACAGTCAGAGGTTGCTGCCCTCATGCCAGATGCCACTGTTTTTTTCTGTCTTAGATGCAAAGACAGACACTGTGTGTATGTGATATACCTTTAAGAAGCTTTCCTGTGAGTCAGCAGTGCATATAAGTATTGAGCACATGTAAGCAAGAATGCCATTTTGAGTGAGCAGCCAGTGTTGGCATGTAAGTATGTTGTCAGTCAGTCAGTTAGATAGTTTGTTTAAGTTTAATGTTCCTGCCATCCATCCTGATGTTTTTGTATACAGTAAACTACTTAAATGAACACCCAGGCCTCATTGACTTCTTTATGCACATAAGAAGAGCGATATCGCTCATACAAAGCATCCTCTGACTCAATACTAATGGAGTTGCTGCACATCAGCAAGTCAGATGGTAGGGATCCAAACCTCTTCTGCAACATCAGCAGAACAATTTGGAGGCACAGGTTTATCTTGCATAGATTACCCACTGGAGAGCCACACCGGAAGAAATGGTGCAAGAGGAAGCACCTTGACTCCTCGGAGGAATCAATCACAGAAGACACTGATTGTGATGAAGGGGAAGGGTCCCCTCGTTCTCTCCCAGACGACGTTTCATTCTGAGCCATTCTCGAAATCCTCAAACAGTGGGGGGAGTGGAAGTCTTCTAACCCTTCTTCTGAAGAATTGGTGTTTCTGCAGGCCTTCTGTGCCTGGCCATCTACTTCCTGGGTGACCCCACCAGCAGATGATCTTGTTGAACTAATTGTGCAGAATGCCTGGAAGGCCCCAGACAATGTAGAAACTGTTCCCCGGAGGCCGGACAAAATTTTATCTACACCTGAAGACCAGCCCCACTGGTCCAAGCAGCTGACGGTTGATTCTATGGTTGGGGCGGCGGCCACCAAGAGGGAACTGGCAGAAGATAGTTCCACTGTCCATCCTCCAGACAGGGAGTCCCGGACCATGGACAGACTAGGGAAGCGGACCTATGCTTCAGCGACCTTTGCCATTCGGTCACTGAATTATCTGGTACACATTACCCACCTCCAAAGAGACCTAATTTCTGAAATGTCTTCCTTTTTGGTGGGAATACTGCCTGATGAGGTGTATGACACTGTCGCCTAGCAGCTAGCTACCCTTGAATCCATCTCAAACTCCTAGATGCATTTGATATCTCACACCGCCGAGGGGGCAGCTCAAGCTGCCGCATCTGGTGTTGCCATGAGACGTAATGCTTGGATGCGGTTATGTGATTTCGCAGACCCCTTTAAATCTTCTTTTGTTAACGCACCTGTCGACGAATCTGCACTTGTTGGACCCAAGTACGTGACACACTTGCACGTAGTGAGAAAGACGGAAAGACCTTGTCTGCTGTGGGCATACACTTTTCCAACCACTAGAGGCCGTACTCCAGAAACCAGAAGGGGGAAAGATATGGTTCAAGAAATCCCAAGGATCCTTTCATGACACTCGTGGTGAGCAATCCCCCCAGGGCAGAGGGGGCTACTTGTATGGAAGACGCCTCTTTCAGGGTAGAGGGGGTCCGCGTAACCAGGGAACCAGAGATTCTTTCTCCGGCAGACCCTACCAGCACTGTTGAGCAGCTGCCTGATTGCTTTCCTCTGGAAGCAGTCGGGGGTCGTTTCTCTCTGCATCTCAGCCTGGCATCTTTTTAATATCTATGTTTGGGTGCAGAGAATAATATCCAGAGGCTACCAAATACCTTTCGACCTAACTCCCAGACCCGTCGAACAAATCCCCGATGTACCACCCAATCAGAGGGGATTAGCAGCCTTAGAAATAGAAAAACTGCTAAGAAAAAGATTCAACCAACCAGTTCCCCCAGAACAAACAGGATCCGGGTTTTACTCGAGGTTCTTTTTAGTGCCAAAAAAGACAGGGGACTGGAGACCAATCCTGGATCTCAGCCTACTGAACAAATTTATCAAACCTCAAAAATTCCGGATGGTCACAGTACAGTCCATTCTTCCCTTCCTAGGGAGGGACAATTGGATGCGTACTACCCCATAAAGATGGATTACTGCTCCTGGAGGTTTCTTTGCTTCCGGCTGGGAGCCGATCACTACCAGTTCAGGGCACTGCCATTCGATCTCTCAACCCCCCCCCCCCACCCGAGTGTTCACCAAATGTATGGCAGTTGTGGTAGCTCATCTTCGACTACAAGGATTCCAGGAGTTTCCCTATCTAGATGACTGGCTCCTTACCGCTCCGACCAGGAATCTCCTAGTCCGCAGCCTTTCTTACACTCAAGATCTTGATCTCCGCTTAGGGATTACAATCAACAAAGACAAATCTCAGATGTCTCCAACAAAGAAACTGGAATTTATTGGAGCGGTCTTCAACACAACATCCTGTCAAGCTTCTCTCCCCCCTCACAGGCTTTTGAAAATAAGACGCCAAATTCAAGACCTTCTTCCTCACACGTTTGTACCAACACGTCTTGAACTGCAACTCTTGGACTCCATGGCAGCTGCCATTACCTTGGTATCACTGGCGAGATTGCACATGAGAACCCCACAGTGGCTCATTTCCGCACAATGGTCATTGTTAACCCACCCACTCAACCACATGATATGCCTTACGAACCGTTGCAAGGAGGAAATGCTGTGGTGAATGGAGCCACCGTTCTGTCTTCCCCAACCCATGGCCACGGTGACTACGGACGCTTCACTATTACGGTGGGGGGACATTTCAAGGGAATGACCATCCAAGGCACTTGGACCCCCCCCCCTCAAGGCCAACTTGCACATAAATGTCCTGGAACTGAGGGCAGTTCTCTTAGCATTGCAAGCATTCCATGCATCCCTGCCTTCGGGGACCATTGCAATTCAGTCAGACAACATGTCAGTCATTGGTATGTCAACAAGCAAGGCAGAACCAGATCTTATCCCCTGAGTCGGGAAGCCATGAGGATTTGGCACTGGGTGATAGCTTCCAATCGCTTTCTTATAGCAACGCACATTCCCGGGAGTTCCAGTTTTATTGTGGACAATCCTGAGCAGGAACATCCTGATACCTCATGAATGGTCCCTCAATCCTGTAATAGCAGCTTGGATCTTCCAACATTGGGGCAAGCCTTGCTGAGACCCGTTTGTTTCTCCCCTGAATTACAAATGTAGGAGCTATTTTGCCTTGATCCACCCTCAGGGGGAACCACCGAGGAATGCTCTAATGCACGATTGGCCCCCGGTTCATCTGTATGCCTTTCCCCACATTTCCCCTCATTCCAGAATTTCTCCAGAAAGCTCAGAAGTTGAAAAGCAAAGTGATCCTCATTGCTCCCTACTGGCTACGTCAAGTCTGGTTCCCGTTTTATGGCCTCATCTGATTTACAGCCCATGGATCCTGGATCATTGCCAGGATCTGTTATCCCATCCTCGGGGATTGATTCATCCAAACCCGCACAGTCTCAAGCTCACAGCCTGCTTCCTCCACTTCCAATGATTGCCAGACTGCCTGACATCCCATCTCCTGTTTGTGAAATTCTTCTGGCCTCACACAAACCTTCCACTAGAAAGATTTATTCTGGTAAATGGACTAGGTTCTCTATTTGGGCCAAAGACCAGAACTTAAACCCTTTCTCTATGCCTATTCAAAAGATTCTGCAATACCTGACTACTCTCCTGCATGCAGGAGCCTCAGCTTCAACGATCACTGTACATTTAGCAACTATCGCCAGTTTTCATAATGGTCTTGAAAATTCTTCAATTATGTATGCAAGATGTTTTTGAAGGGAGTATTACTTGTTAAACCTCCGGTCAAGCCTCCCTTAGATCCTTGGGACTCTGGTGCTTCAATCTCTTACAGGCTCTCCCTTTGATTCATGTGATTTGAAATTTTTGTCTTGGAAAACCATACTTCTGTTAGCACTTACCTCAGCGAGAAGAGTTTCTGATCTGCAGGCCTTGAGTGTCAAGAGTCCTTACTTGATCTTCTACATGGATACGGTGTCCCTTTGTACTGAACTTTCTTTTTGACCAAGGTCATTTCTGTTTTTTCCATTAATCAATCTATTGATCTGCCGGTTTTCTTCCCAAGGTATTCTAACAGAGGGGAGTACCTTTTGCACACCCTTAATGTGCACCAACAGCTTCGTTGTTATTTGGACAGGACTAAATCTTTCAGGAAAACAGACTAATTGTTTGTGGCTTTTGTAGGACCCATATTGGGTAAACCTGTTTCCAAAGTGACTTGATCCTCTTGGCTTAGAAACGTCATTACCTTTATCTACCAACAATATAAGCTACCCTTACCTTCCAGAATAAAGGCTCATTCTACCAGATCTATGGCTACCTCTGTAGCTTTTCATTCCAGAGCCTCTATGGATGATATATGTGCAGCAGCCACATGGGCAAGACCTCATACCTTCATATCTCATTACAAATTAGATTTGGCCTCCAGGGGACGAGCATCTTTTGGTTCTATGGTGTTCAAGAATATCCTTCCTTAGGGCCACCCAGGACTCGAGTATCTAACACTAGAGGAGTGGTTTCCAGTTCTGAAATTGTAATTTTATTAGCCTTTTTGGGCTGATTTCTATCCCTTTCAACTTTCTGGCTTAAAAACACGTGTGTTTGCACCTTTTTCGCATCTGGCAGCACCGCAAGGCTACAGTTAAACTATTCCAGGTGTCAGAAAGTCTGCTCTTCAAATTTTCCCTTAGAACTAGCTGGTTTCTCAGTAGTGGCACTAAAATCTGAACCCCTGTGACTAGCACTTGCTCTAGAACCTGCTGGAAAGTGCTATGAAGCCTGAAACTGATACAAGCACTCAACTGTCCTTGTCAATAAGGAGAAATTAATCGTAGGCACTAAACACCCTATAATTGCAAAGTACCTTGCAAAAGTAAGGGAAAACAACTCTTATACTTTACAAAAAAAGTACCTAAACAGGCATGTCCAGGGGTCAGCTTCCGGTGATTTCTCCTGTTCACCTGGTGAATCTGGGCATACTGGGGCAATGCGGCAGCTGCCTCATGTACAGTCCTACCACCCAGCACTACAACCTGTGAGAGGTGCACTTACATAGCCAAACTGGAAGCAAAGCTCTCTCCGGCCAAGATTGTGCTAGACAGTCAAGAGGAGAAGGTTAACACCTGCACTGCACCTCAAGCAACTCATAGCCCTTCAAAACCCACACCATCAACACCCACACATAGCAACACTAAACCCACATATGCGGAGGCCCTTAACATTAACCTTCCCAAGCAACAAGGACCTCCGAAGCTGAAATGCAAACAAACACCAGTCACAACCAAAGTGACACATAGCTCACAACACCAGTGTGCCACCAAACAACAGCCCCTAAGGCAAGAGAATGTACCCAACACTTTAGTCATAGGTGACTCTATAGTCAGGCACACTGATGTCCCACTCACCAGGTTGAACAAGGAGGAAATTACAGTCAGCTGCCTGTTGGGTGCCAGGATCTGCCACATAATGCATGTACTCAAGTCACTCCACAACAAGTACAAATACGACTCTGTCATTGTCCATGCTGGAGTGAATGACTTGAGACGTACCTCCCTGGACTACATGAAAAAAGACATGGAACAGCTCTCGGATCATGTGGCACAGGCAGGTATGACCCTAGCCCTGAGTAGCATCCTGCCTTCGCCCAGAATGATAGCACAGTATAAGGACAAAATGATTGACTTCAACAATTGGCTAAGCTTCTGGTGTCATTCAAAGGGGATCCAGTATCTGTCTGCCTGGGAAGACATGATCTAACAACCACGATGCTTTGCCAGAGATGGTCTGCACCTGTCACCCCTGGGATTCAGGTTATTGCCTAAAGCTCTTGCCACCCCTATAGTGCCTTTTTTAGGCAAGGTTCAAAGGACAAAACCACCACCATAACCGATACAAGCATGCAAAATCTGAAGGTAATGCTACTCAATGCTAGAAGTCTAAACCTCAAAATACACTTTCTCGAGGCACTCCTAAAAATGGAGAACATCGATATCCGTGCATTAACCGAGACTTGGTTCAAGGCTCCAGAGAGCACCCCTGCAGTACCAGGCTACAACTCTTACCACACTTTTCGGCCACAAAACCAAGACCGAAACACTAAAGGTGGAGGAGTGTCCATATTCACCAAGGATATTCACACCTCCAGGCTAGGTGCAACTAACATTAGGTAAGACTGCAATCTAAATTGTAGCTTGCTACAGATCCCCCACCGTGCCCCAAGATTCTCACTACACCTTTCTAAACATACTGGAAAATATTAAGATACAACCAAACACCCAAATACTGGCTGATTTCAACTACCCTGCCATTAACTGGGAAAACTATTCGGGTACCAACTCTTTTTCCCAACGGTTCTTGGAATTCATAAATTCCAACGCCCTGGATCATCTAATCCATTGTCCCACCAGGGGCTCCAGTATTCTAGACCTGGTTATTACCAACATGGAAGATAGTTGCTCCACACCAGTGGTCACCCCCTTATTGGTCAGGTGTGACCATAAGCAAATCACGTTTGACATCAACATCCCACCCCCACCCCCCAGTAAGGAAACCTCCTTAAAAAACTTCTCCAAAGCCAACTTCATGCTACTGAAGTCAGAAGTGACAAACTTCATGACACCCATGCAGACAGGATCTGAAAGTTCCACAAACACTATTAAAAAACAGCAACTTCCATAAAGAACACAAGTTCAACCAACACCATGCCAGTAAAGCGTTTTATTTTTCTGGCTGGTACTCCCGCTTCGCCTTCAAAGGATCAAGTTCGACTGCAGAATCCTACACTAAGGCACTGTACGAGCACATCCACTCCTGCATGAATCGTGCCATCCCAAATAGAACCAAGATGCTTTCCTCCAAAAAAAGGAAGCCAATCTGGTGGTCCCCTGCTATAAACAAACTATACAACAGAAGGAAGAAACTGTTGCAGAAAAGAGGAAAATCCGAGGATGCAAAAATCTCCCTCACCAGCCTCAGTAAGAAGTTGAGATCCCTCATAAAATCCTCAAAAGCTAGTTACGAAAATAAAATTGCCAAAGATTCCAAAGACAGCCACAAGACATTCTATAGTTATGTCAAGAATCTAAATGGCAATGCTCAGATCTGCTCTGCGCTTCAACAGAATGGCATTAAATATATTGATCCCAAGGATATTGCCAATATCCTGGCAGATCGATTTAGTGCCAACTTCACCCCCTCTTACCCCCAAAGGGCCCATCTCAATACCAAAAGATTGCCAAATTCCAGTAATCACGGCCACACAGGTAGAAACCGCACTCTCCAAAGCTAAGAATACAGTATCCATGGGACCATGTGACATCCCAGGCTGTGTACTACATGAACTACAAAATGAACTGGCAGCTCACCTAAGTGTCATGTTTAATCATAGCCTCACCTCAGGCTTCGTGCCCACTGAGTGGCGCACAGCTACAGTTATCCCACTCCACAAGGGGGGATCCACCTTGCACCCCGGGAACTACTCTCCCATCAGTCTGACGAGCCTGATCTGCAAGGGCATGGAACGCATTATCATGGAACTTATAAACAAAGACATTGGCAACCTTCAAACACTGGACCCCACCCAGTTTGGATTTGGGAAGGGCCGATCTTGTCTCCTGAACCTGATTGACTTCTTCAAATCAGTCTCCAGCCCTGTGGACAAGGGTAAGGCGGTCCACACAGCCTATCTGGACCTCGCCAAGGCCTTCGACACCATCCCCCACTCTGGAATCATAGATAAACTTACTAAGCTGGGCATAAATCCGTACGTCACTCGATGGGTTGCCAACTGGCTTACTGACAGAACCCAGACTTTAAAAGTAGCCAACTCCAAATTCAGCTCCAGACAAGTGGAGTACCTCAGGGTTCTGTCCTGGGAACACTCTTGTTTGGCATCTACTTCTCTGAAGTGCAGGCCAACACTAAGGGACTCTGGCTAACAAAGTTCGCAGATGACTGCAAACTGGGAGCTATTATTGAATTCCCAAATGATGTGGATATTCTACAAAAGGGCCTTACAGAAACAGATGTCTGGTGCCAGAACCATGGGCGCAAGCTTAATGCCAAGAAATGTATAGTTATCCCCTTTGGAAAAAAACATGTACCCATGAATTACCACATAGGTGGCAGTGCACTAAACATCAAGTGTGTGATGAGAGACTTAGGGTCATAGGTGGACAGTGGTCTCACATTCGATAACCACATCGCCACAACAGTCAAGAAATCCTTGTATGTGGCACACCTCATCACTAAGAGCTTTTCATCCAGAAAAAAGGAGGTCATTGTCCCATTGTACTCATCCCTTATTAGACTTATTATAGAGTATAATGCCTCGTTTGGTATGTACCTCACGACATCTGCAACAGCTGGAAAGGCTACAGAAATACCTCCCTAAACGAATCACAGGCCTAAAGCAGATGCTATATGCAGACCGTCTAAAAAAACTCCAGCTATACTCTGTGGCATATCGTCCACTCAGAAGCGATCTCTGCTTAACATACAAGGCCATGTCAAACCCTGAGCTGTTAGACATGCTCCATTTAAAGAAATCCCAATCCCTCAGAGCCACATGCTCCAGGGATCTAAACCTTGTCATCACAATGAACAAAACATGCTGGAGGGATAGGTTCCTGACCCAGAGACTCCCCATACTCTGGAATAGACTGCCCATACATGTCAAGCAGAGCATCTCCTTGGCCTTCTTCAAAAGGAACCTTGATGATAGGATGGGAGATAGGAAATTCACCCCGGGGATCATGTCAGTTGCCCTGCTAGACAGGGGTCCAGAGAAGTAAATATTGTGTGAAGAAATATCCAGGGATTTGTTATGGCTAGGCTTGTATAGGCCCTAGGGCGGATAGCCTAGTACCAACCTATGAACCTAACAGTAAAGAATAAATAAGATTTACAACATCAGATAAAGAAGTTATGTCTTACCATAATGTTCCATCTGAGTTGTAGATCTTTATTCATTCTTTACCCGCCCTCCTTGGACTCCTGGTGGTCTTCAGGTACTCCTGGTTAGGGTATTTGCTCAGACAGAGCCTCCTACCTGTTTCCTATTACTAGATCTTTAGGGTGGGCAAACTCGATCTGGAGTATCTTGGAGATAGGTTCTTAGCTGAGAGGTTTTGGCTTGCGCGAGCTGGGAAACGGCCGTATCGGTTCCGAGGACGGAACCGAGATCCCAACAGATCCTAAAGAATGAATAAAAGATCTACAACTCAGATGGAACGTCATGGTAAGACATAACTTCTTTTTTTCTTTCAGGAATTTGTGTTTAAATGGCCTGTCTTGAGATGTAACTTTACTTTTAAACAAGAGTGCCCTCTTTTCCTGTCAGTTTAAAAGTTGTGAAAAACAGTTTAAAACTTATTTTTTCTCTGGAAAATTGTATTTGTTTTACTGTTTGGGGCTGGCAAAGTATATTAAAGTGCTTTTTGCTGCGTTTTTATTGGGGGAAAAGGGACTTTTTATAGACAATACCACAGTCCTGCATCAAAATGCAAAGGGATGCTAGGTCTTATCCCCTTTACAGACTAGCCATGTTAGCTTGGGATATTGCTTTACAACACAGTCTCACTCTTCAGGCATCCTACATTCCATCAGACTGAAATTGTTTGGCAGACAAGCTGAGCAGGACAGAGGCAGTGCCTCACAAATGGAAACTAGATGATGGGATCTTCCAAGATTTGATACTTTTTCCCTCCTCTCTGAACAGAGGGATGGTAAAATTCTGCTGCAGAACTCCATGAAAGAAGACCTGGAAGACAGATGCCTTTTCCTGTCTTTGGACAGGAATGTTCCTGTATGCTTTTCCACCTTTGCTACTAATGTTGAGTACTTCTGAAGATTCAGAAGGAATTCCCCAAGGTCATTGTGGTGACTCACTCTGACCCAGTTAACAGTGGTTCTCACTTCTTTTGGAAATGGCCAGGGGCAGTTAACACATACGTCCTCACAGAATGGATCTACTCACATAAGAATAGGGGTGGTTAATACACCCCGACCCCTGTCGGCTTTAACTGGCTACCTATGTGATAGGCTTTTAATTCCCTTTAAGCACCTGTTTTACTTAGGACCTGCAGCAGGTGTTAATGGAGTCAAGAAACCTGCTGCTAGAAAGTCATGTATTAGCAAAAATGGAAAAGGTTTTCTAGTCAATGCCAACAACATAACCGGCACCCTTTCAGGGCTTGTGTTTCTCCTGTTTTGCAATATTTGTTATTATCCTGTAGCCTTTCTTACTCCTCCATCAATATTCACTTCTCAGACAATATGGCATGTTTGCCCATGGATCTCCCTCCCTCCTTCAATGCATTCTCCTTTTGAAAATGTTTGTGAAAGGCATTTTACATAAAAGAACTCCAAGAAAACATAGGGCTTCTCTTTGGGATCTTAATTTTGTGTTAGAGAAGCTAACACTTGCTCCATTTGAACCAGATCTTCAGGCTGATTTGAGGTTGTTATCATGGAAATCTGTTTTATTGATTGCTATGACCTGTACAAGAAGAGTATCTGGGTCTATATTAAATAATCGAAACGCTCTTTCGTCGACACTATGGTGTGATCTTGGAGTTGGTATATTTAAGTAGAGGGGTGTGAGGTGCTGTGCCTCCCACTTTATTTTGTTTTTAAAATTGTTTTTTTTTTTTTTTTTCCTGGGGAAAAAATCTCTCTTCTGTAACTTCGCTGTTTTGTGGTTTCTGATTTTACTTGACGAAAGAGCATTTGCTGTTTCATCATTTTGTTTATTTAATGTAGACCTGAGTATCTAAATTGCAAGTGCTCTCATTTTCCACAGAGACATAGTTTCTTTGAGAACTAATCCTTCTTTTATGCCTTAAAATGTATCCGAGTTTACTGTAAACCAAACTGTCCATCTCCTGTTTTCTCACTTGAGCCTAAAATGTGTGAGAAAGGGTATTCCATGTCTTGGATGTCCAGACAGTTCAGGTGTTAATACTGACAGAACAAAATCTTTCAGATCGTGAAGGTAAGAAGAAGGGACAACCTGTGTCTAAGACTGTTTCCAAATGGTTGTCTCAGGCTATTACTTTTTGTTATTCTCACCACAACAAAAGTATTCCAGGCAGGGTCAAGGCTGTCTGTACCAGGACCTTGAATCATCTGTGGCTATTTGGAAAGGGTTACTCTCTAGTTAGTATTCTAGAACCAGCAGCGTGGTCCTGTGTCCAAGCGTTTGCAAAGCACTGCAAGCTTGATTCCTTCTCTAGGCCTAGATCAGGCCTTGCTAGGACCATTCTCTGGAGGCTTCTGGACCCTTTCCTTTCACCCTCCTAAACGTTGTAAGCCAGAGTGTAATCTCCCCTTACAGGTAAGGCTACTGTAGCAGTGATCAGTACAATGAGTATAGTGCAGATGTGTAAGTAAAATTACCGTAACAGAAGATGTTCAGGTGATAACTGCTGCAGTAGCTTCTTCCTCCCTCCATCCCCTTTATGTTTTTGCATATGTTGTTTTGCGAGGGTATGTATATTTAAATATATATTTGTATTCCTAGCTGTGGCCTGTCAGGGTTCATCCTCCCTTTCTGAGTTGGCATCAAAACTCTGAAGGGTTTGGAGCTGAAATCAGCGTTTGTAGGCTGCTTGACTCAAGCTGCCTAGCAATTGGAGCACATGGAAGGTGCCTTGAAGCTTTGGAAGCTGTCTGGCTGGTATGTCCTTGGCAGGATATGTTCCATATAGCTTGGACTACTGCAGTAGTGATCATTCGAAAATCTGCTGTAATGCTAAGTTTACTTACACAATTGTCCTTTTCCAGACCATCTCATAGGTTCATAGGTTCATACTAGGCTATCTGCCCTAGGGCATTTATAAGCCTAGCCAGAGTGTGTTTGGCTTTCGCCACCCATTTTAAATAATTGTGCTATGCCCTTTTTCGAGGTTAGTATACTGTGCCTCTGTCTAACAGTGACACAGAAGTGATACCCGGGGTAAACCTACGATCTCCCATCCACTCATCAAGATTCCTCTTGAAGAGAGTCAATGAGGGACTGTGCCTAACCTGGGCTGGGATTTTATTCCAGAGTGAAGGGAGCCTCTGGGTTATGAATCTGTCCCTTCAGCATGTCCTATTTATTTCAGTGCTGAGGTTCAAGTCTCTCGAGCGTGTAGCTCGATGGGATTTGGATTTTCTGAGGTGCAGCATGTCCATTAATTCCGGGTTGGACATGGCTTTATACGTCAGGCACAGATCGCCTGTGAGCAGGCAGTATGCCACTGAGTAGAGCTGGAGTTTCTTTAACCGGGCAGCATATGGCATCTGTTTGAACCCTATGATCCTCTTGGTGAGGTACTTTTGGGGTCTTTCCAGTTGCTGCAGGTGTCTGGTAAGGTACATCCCAAAAGGGGCATTGTACTCAATTATGGGCCTGATGAGGGATGAGTAAAGAGGCACAATGACCTCCCCTGATCTAGATGTGAATCCCTTCATTTTTAGGTGGGCTATATAAAATGTTTTTCTAACCACTTTGGCCATGTGGTTGTCAAAGGAGAGATTGGTATCAACTTGGGTCCCCAGGTCCCTAATTACTTCTTCTGTACTTAATGGATTACCACCTATGTGGTAATTTGTGGGCACTTTGTTTTTGCCAAAGGGGATGACTATACACTTTTTGGCATTTAGCTTGAGGCCATGGCTCTGGCACCAGTTGTCTGTTTCTATGAGGCACTTTTGGAGGATGCTTGTGTCGGATGAAGAGTCGATTATGGCGCCCAGTTTGCAGTCTCTGATGCTTCGTGCTGTGCCACCAACCTGGAGGTGTGGGTATCTTTGACGAATATTGATACTCCCCCTCCTTTTGTAGTACGGTCCAAGTTTTGGGGCCGAAAAGCATGGTATGAGGTATAATCTGGTAGTGCTGGGGTGCTCTCAGGAGCCTTGAACCAGGTTTCTGTTACTGCACAGATATCGATGTTCTCCATGCTAAGGAGAGTTTCGAGTGCATGCATCTTGAGGTTTAGACTTCTGGCATTGAGTAGCATTACTCTTAGTTTCTTATCCCTTGTGATACCTATGGAGGTGGGTTTGTCTTTTGAGCCTTGCCTAAAAAAGGCACTATGGGGGTAGCAAGAGCCTTTGCCAATATCCGAAAGCCCAGGGGTGACAGCTGCAAGCCGTCCCTAGTGAAGCATCCTGGCTTGTCGAGCATGTCATCCCAGGCTGACAGGCATTGGATCCCCTTTGAATGACACCAATACTTAAGCCAATTGTTGAAATTGATCATCTTGTCTTCATATTGTGGCATCATTCTTGGTGAGGGTAAGATGCTACTCAAGGTCAGGGTCATACCGGCCTGGGCTACATGCTCAGAGAGCTCCTCTATGTCTCTCTTCATGTAGTCCAGGGAGGTACGTCTCAGGTCATTCACACCAGCATGGATAATGACGGAGTCATATTTGTACTTGCCTTGGAGTGACCTGAGTGCTTGTGTTATGTGGCGGATCCTAGCGCCCGACAGGCAGCTCACCGTGACCTTCTCCTTGTTCAGCCTTGTGAGCGGGACGTCAGTGTGCCTGACGATGGTCACCTATTACAAATGTATCAGGTGTGTTGTTTAGCCTTAAGGGCTGTGACTGTTCGGCACACTGGCTTTGTGAGCTATGTATTGCACGAGTTTTGTTTTTGGGTAGCGGTTGCTTGGGTGTCTGCTTTGGAGGTCTCTGCTGCTTAGGCAGATTTTTATTTAGAGCCTCCGAGTATGTTTTGTGTGTTTTTGTGTTTGGTTTGCTGTCGTGGTAGGTCTATGTGAGATTGGAATTGTAGTGAGTGTGGTTTCCTTCTCCTCCTGACTGGTTTTGCCAGTACTGAGTTGAGAGAGTTTAGCCTCCAATATGGCTATATGGTTGCATCTCTCACATGTGTTGGAATTTGTTGGGAGGAGGAGAGGGTTGTCTATGTACATGAGGCAGTTGTAACATTGCCTCAAGATTCCGAGATTCACCAGCTGGACCGGAGAGGAGATTGACAATTGACCTTTGGACATGGTAGAATAGTATTGGCCCCTTTATAATTGAAAAAAGGGCCAATGGGGAACGAGGTACTCAAGGGGAGTTTGTGAGGGTGTAGTGCTTTTAATATTTTAGTGCTGACTTATATAATTGCTTTAGTGAGCAAGTTGCAGGTAACTTAAATGCAATGTGTTTCAGGTAACTTAAATGCAAAAATGACAAACAGTAACTTTCTTTCAAGTGAAACAAGGAAATAAGTACAGTAAGCAATGCAGCTATCACTAGGGATCCACAGAAGCGCTGAAAAGCCGCGTTTTAGGTGGAATTAGCGTTTCAGGGAAATAACAAGCAAACAAACAAGCAGTATACAAATAAAGCTAGATTCAGCAGGCCTGGATCTAGTCTATGCTACAGCAAACAAGGTGTACCAATTTCAGTAAGAAACAGTTCAAATATGCAGGCACTATAAGCCTTTAACCAGAAATTCCCAGCTCCGAAGGGCAGAGTCCAGCCTCTCCTCCCACAAGAGTGCAGACCACAAACCTTCTTAATGTAAAATAACTGGCCTGAAGCCCAAGTGCTTAAACCAGAATTAATACACTTTTAGAATAACAGACACTGAGCCCTCAGTCAGCAGTTCCCAACTTAGAAGGATGTAAGCTACCTGTTCTGCCACTACAGTGCAGACCACAAACTTCCTTAGTGTAAAACAACTGGCGTGAAGCCCAAGTGCTTAAACCAGAATTAATACACTTTTAGAATAACAGACACTGAGCTCTCAATCAGCAGTTCCCAACTTAGAAGGATGTAAGCTACCTGTCCTGCCACCACAGTGCAGGCCACAAACCTTCCTAATGTAAAACCACTGGTCTGAAACCCAAGTGCTTAATCCAAAAGACTTAGAATGATAGCTACACTTTAATCAAGTTACTACCAAGCAGTAATAAATACAGTTGAATACTTTAAAGAATGCCTGGATTAGTGCTCAGGTTATACAAACAAAGCTAGATTCAGCAGGCCTGGATCTAGTCTATGCTACAGCAAACAAGGTGTACCAGTTTCAGTAAGAAGCAGTTTAGATATGCAGGCACTATAAGCCTTTAACCAGAAATTCCCAGCTAGAAGGGCAGAGTCCAGCCTCTCCTCCCACAAGAGTACAGACCACGAATACTTTTAATGTAAAATAACTGGCCTGAAGCCCAAGTGCTTAAAACAGAATTAATACACTTTTAGAATAACAGACACTGAGCCCGCAATCAGCCGTTCCCAACTTAGAAGGATGTAAGCTACCTCTCCTGCCACCACAGTGCAGACCACAAACCTTCCTAATGGTAAACAACTCGTCTGAAGCCCAAGTGCTTAAACTAAAAGGTCTTAGAATGAGTTACACCAAGCAGTAATAAATACAATTGAGTACTTTTAAGATGACGCAAAAGCAAAATAAAGTAGGAAGAAACACAAATACAGTAAAAGCAGTTTTTTTTTTTTTTTTTTTTTTTTTTGAGTGAGCAAATGAGATGGGCCCAGGAGTTACAGGACAGAAACAAGTGCAAATGCAGGCCTTCAAATCAGAAAGTTGAGAGAGATGGAAGACCGCCCAAACGGCCAATAACTACAAATTCTGGGCCAGAACCACTCCTTATGTGGTAGACAGGTTACCTAGTGCTTACCACTCCCACTGATAAGCTAGAAGGCTTCCCTCCAACACAGAAAGGCTTGGGGGCTCAGAAGCTTACAAATAGTCCTGGATACAGCAAATCTGTATCTGGAACACTAATTACAGGAAAGGTAGGAAACAGGCTTACAATTTTTTTTCAGAAAAGTAGCAAAACAGTAGTAAAACAATTCACATGCAGTGCAAGCTGGCACACTTGAGTATGTAGCGATATTAGTCCACACACAGTTTGAAAAAATGTAATTAAATTAAAAAGGACTAAAAGCAAGGGAAGAAGGGGTTTATTAGGTAGAATGCAGTAAAGAGATGGGACTGGGGGAGTGTCCTAGATCAAATCTACAGTGGGGCGGGCACTGCAAAAGCCACCAAATTTAAACTACTACCAGAACAGGGAGGGGGGGGGTGGGGAAAAGTTTCAACAGAGATGTGAGGAATCAGAGTGCAAATTATAAAACCCAAAAAATATATACTGATCTCTGTATATTTGCAGAACACTAAGACAACCGATATCTAAGAAACAATTTAGCTCTATAATACAGAATAATGCAGAAAAATATACTCAGCTCTATATATCTGCAGAAAGTCTTGTAAGGTTGTTCCACTTTAAATGCAGACTTCTGCTATTAACAGTTCAAATTAAGGGAACCTTGAGTTAACAACACACAAGCAATAGAAACCACAATGAGGGGGGTGGGGAAGAAAGTTTCAACAGAGATGTGAGGAATCAGAGAGCAAATTATAAAACCCAAATATATACTGATCTCTGTATATTTGCAGAACACTAAGACAACAGATATCTAAGCAACAATTTAGCTGTATAATACAGAATAATGCAGAAAAATATACTCAGCTCTATACATCTGCCGAAAGTCTTGTAAGGCTGTTCCACTTTAAATGCAGACTGCTGCTATTAACAGTTCAAATTAAGGGAACCTTGAGTTAACAACACACAAGCAATAGAAACCACAATGAGGGGTGGGGAAGAAAGTTTCAACAGAGATGTGAGGAATCAGAGTGCAAATTATAAAACCCAAAAAATATATACTGATCTCTGTATATTTGCAGAACACTAAGACAACAGATATCTAAGCAACAATTTAGCTCTATAATGCAGAATAATGCAGAAAAATATACTCCGCTCTATATATCTGCAGAAAGTCTTGTAAGGCTGTTCCACTTTAAATGCAGACTGCTGCTATTAACAGTTCAAATTAAGGGAACCTTCAGTTAACAACACACAAGCAATAGAAACCACAATGAGGGGGTGGGGAAGAAAGTTTCAACAGAGATGTGAGGAATCAGAGTGCAAATTATAAAACCCAAAAATATATACTGATCTCTGTATATTTGCAGAACACTAAGACAACAGATATCTAAGCAACAATTTAGCTCTATAATACAGAATAATGCAGAAAAATATACTCAGCTCTATATATCTGCAGAAAGTCTTGTAAGGCTGTTCCACTTTAAATGCAGACTGCTGCTATTAACAGTTCAAATTAAGGGAACCTTGAGTTAACAACACACAAGCAATAGAAACCACAATGAGGGGGGTGGGGAAGAAAGTTTCAACAGAGATGTGAGGAATCAGAGTGCAAATTATAAAACCCCAAAAATATATACTGATCTCTGTATATTTGCAGAAAACTAAGACAACAGATATCTAAGCAACAATTTAGCTCTATAATACAGAATAATGCAGAAAAATATACTCAGCTCCATATATCTGCAGAAAGTCTTGTAAGGCTGTACTTTAAATGCAGACTGCTGCTATTAACAGTTCAAATTAAGGGAACCTTGAGTTAACAACACACAAGCAATAGAAACCACAATGAGGTGGGTGGGGAAGAAAGTTTCAACAGAGATGTGAGGAATCAGAGTGCAAATTATAAAACCCAAAAAATATATATACTGATCTCTGCATATTTGCAGAACACTAAGACAACAGATATCTAAGCAACAATTTAGCTCTATAATACAGAATAATGCAGAAAAATATACTCCGCTCATTTATCTTGGTAACAATTATATGCTGTATTCTGAATTTGCATAATTTTTATCCAAAATAATCATGTTCTTAGGCATAACATTTGAAATCCTATCCTGTTTTTCTGTACATGGATACAACATAACAGTGGGCATTAGCAAGGTATAAATGTGTGTTTTCACCAGCAGTGTTTTTCTGTATGAGAAGTTTTCTCTTTTCCCCATCATTGTATGATTGTGGAGTTAATATACTCAAGTAAGCAGGAGTGCAGGGGGCTCCCCCCTACAAAAAAAGAAGTGTAGAAGTATTTGCTGTATATATAGTTTTTATATGTATAGTGATTCACCTGTGTTTTAGATTAAAAATGTATTTGAATTTTTTTAGATATTTTGTGAGGAGATGAAAAATGTCTAAGATAAAAAGTAATAAACTAGTTAATTTTATAGTGGCTGTTCAAATTAATATTTTAAAAATATGAACAGCAGTTGTTTGTACACTTCCAGTGCAAATTGTACACTAGAAGTGATAAATCTGTGTATGAAATGCAAAAATAAACAGAGCATAACAGGAAATATCACTGCGTATTGCAGTTGTCTGTAGCCACTGTTTTACATAAATAAAGAAGACACAAATACAGAGCTGTGAATTTAAGAAACTGAAATAATACTTTAAAAATGTGTACAGTTTGGGCTTCACAAACAAATCTGCATAAGTTCTGTAAATTATTCAATAAAAATGCGAATGTCATGTGTTTTAAACAGTACCCATCTAAGTAAAGAAATGGACTCCAGCTGCAGAGAAATAAGTAGTTCTTCGAAAACCATTAAAGTTATGCCTGACACTTTGTCTGTCACTAGACCTTCTCTGCAAAAAATCGCTATATGCAGACGCAAAAACTGCATTTCAGTTCATTTATTTAAAAAAAGTGCACAACACAGTACCCTCAGCATGTAACTTCACAACAGGGGGCTGCAAAGCTATACTGTCTTTGTGTACATAAAATGCATAAAAAAGCACTGTACACCTGTTTCACATACCTAAAAGTATGCAGCCACACTGTGTAACTAATCTATCTTCAGAGACTCTGAAGAGTGAAATGAGATGTGAAAGAAATTAAGCTTTAACATACAGTGACATTATTTAACAAAAAACGTAGGTAAGCCACTCTTTTTTAAATAATGCAGTTGTATAATAGAAGGATGTGATACTTGGCTGTATGTTTGTAGAACTTTCCCATGGCTGGCTTTATTCATGTCCACCCAGGTTTACAATTAGACCTCATCAGCTGACTGCATTACCCACATCCAGACTTGCTACTTTGCTGAATTGTGTAACATCGCTTTCAGAACATTTAACTCATTTTTAACATAATGAATTAAATATTAAAGGGATATCTTTACAGATTACTTTAAGCTGTTCTCATAACACAAAGGAAGCTTTAATTTCTTTAAACCAAAGAGTATCCCTGCTGTACTAAAAGCACAGCATCTGCTGCGGTTTACTTTTGAAACCTTAAATGCATAGGTCGACCAGTCACATGGTCGACCCGAAATCCTGAAATTGGAACAGCGAAATTGCAGCCAGGTTGAAACTGAATACATTGACACCTGTAGTTCATTGTATTAGATAAAGCAGGAGGTGATGTCAGTCACTGTTGCTATGCAGCGTACCGTACCATGAAATTCCATAGTCAACAGTACGTGTATTTTACTGTTTTGCAGTGGACAAGCCCTTGTGCATCCTACACCCCCTGCAAATTGTATATACCAACTCCAAGATTGTACTACAGTGAGGAAATGGGTAAATTCCCTGTTCATCACTGAACCGTGATCTCCACTCAAAATTTTGAACTCAAATACTCGAACTACACTATCCATTCGATGTGGTTTAGTCTATGTATTTGTGTTCGCAAAACTGCCCATTGTAAAACTGCATTTTGACAGTGTCACTCTTGATTGAATGCAGTTTGCAATGGTGATTGTAAACCGCCTGCTACAAAGTCATGGAGAAATGATAGATGCTCTTCAGCAGTATTTAAACACAGGGTTCCTTATACTGTTGTTGTTCTTCTTCTTTCAGCTTTTCCCGGTTAGGGGTCGCCACAGCGGAACTCCGGTCCGTTAATGATTGGCAGTAGATTTTTTACAGGTGCCGAGGTGCCAGCGCGACGTCCAACCTTCAGCAAAGGCACGCCCATTCTACGCATGTCTTTCGAATGCCACTTGACCGCAGGGAGGACATGCAGGCTCCAGCCGAGAATCGAATGGGAGAACCTCTTGCTGTGAGGCAACAACGTTACCGCTGCACCACCGCGGACTTCCTTATACTGTCATTGTTTTTATTACTGGTCAAGGTGTTAGTATATGTCAGGGTGGTAGAAATGCTATAATTTTTATAATTGTTTGTCTTAGTGGTAGATTATCATAACTGCCATTCTTTGCAACTATTCACAAAGGTGGAAAATAGAAGTAGGTCATGCAGAGAGCCCTGTAGAATGCTCAGACGAACTAGCACATGGAGAAAGATGCAATTGTACTGTCTGACATCATGAAGTCTGCCTTTGAGGAAGCTACTTTAATTAAGTAATATCTGTAAGTAATCCAGTAACAGAGTCTGCTGTAGAGTTGGTGGTTGATATGTAAAATGCCTCAGACATGTCACAGGGAAAAAAGGTATAGACAGTAGTGCCATTAGTCAAGTTCAGTATATATACCTTCAATTATGCATCAAAAGAGCTATTTTAGTCCCATGACCAGTGTAAGACCGTAATAGAATCCATGTTTAGAATTGGTGAGTAATTTATGTTAATGTAATGATAAACTTAAGCAGTGTACACATTTTTTCATTGGTTTAGAATGCAGAACAGAAGGTCAGCAAACTGAAAACTGAGTACAGCAAAAGGGATACCCTTTTAACAGATTATCATCACTGATTTTAGAGTTTAGAGTTCACAAATGCTTTTCATTTATACAGTTTGTCAGAGCAATAATGAGGAAGCAAGTAGATATAACAGACAGGTCTATAACCTGGCATGGAAGGAAATTCTCAACCAGTGAGCAAGGTTTACGTTTCAGAAGTTTGTTTGATAAGACCACATTGGACGCACTAAATGTATTTATTTCTCCTTTGTTGACTGGGTTAGTCCCACTAGGTTACTGGTCTCTTTTTGGGGGGAGACTTGAGGTGGTATTTATATTACTAGGATAAATTTGGCCAGGACATTAGAAACTTTCCCCTACTCTGTTTGATAGGTGCTGTGGGTTCCTTTACATCCACTTGAACTAACACCAACTCAAGCAAATGGGACTTCAGTTTAATATGTCATCCAAAGGATGATTGAGAGGATCTGCTTGCATTGTACCTACATTTGTTTGCATTAGGCTGGGACACCCTTATTTTATTCAATATCCAGTAGTTCCTTGGAGCATGAGACTTCTTTATGGAAGATCTGCAGCTTGTACGTTAGGAAAGTGGACTAGATGCTAAAATACTAACCAGTCCTTACCCGCTGTTAAGCCCAAGTCTGTTCTCAGTCACGATAAATCACTGGACGTACTGTGGCTCATTCGCTGTTGAGTATGCCCCATATTTGATGTAGCTCAAACATACCTCATAGCTGAGGGCTTTCGTGACGCAGCTGGGCCAAGGGTATATGGGTGGACTACAGGTTACATGTGAATGGTTTGTGCATATCAGTAGAGGTGGTAAAAGACTGATTTTGAATCATTGAATTGTCTGCAAAAGACAGTTAGTTGGCTAGTTGAGGTAATATTAGAAATAGTATAACAGGAAATGGAGTATAATGGCCGATAAGGACATCATGGCCCATCTGATTTCTTCTGTATGAAATGCAGTTCCTGATAACCAATTGGTGTGTTTTTTTCTTCCACTGAGTAGGCAATGTAGGCTTACAGATAATAAATGCATTAACATGTTTGAATTTTGTTCAGGTCCCAGATGCCTTTGAAGATGTGGTTGTCACTTTCACAGATGAAGAATGGAGGATATTAAGTGAGCAGCAGAAAGAGCTACACAGAGAAATGATGGTGCAGAATTATGAAACCATGATTTCAGTAGGTAGGTACAACCTACAGTGGGATACATGTGTAAAAGAAATTCTTCATGTTTAATGCACTGTATTTTGGGCAGCATATGCTTTTTTAACATTGTGATGTTAGAGTATGTTAGAAGTGTCTTCTAATAGAAATGGGAAAAGCAGCAATGCAGCAGCACTCATTAGAGACCGATTTTAATGACATATAATGGTGCAGTCCAGTGTGAACTAAAAAGTCTCAAGTAAAGGTGAGTTAAATGAATTTCAAGCAATCTGCAGTACTTCATTAACTAGGATTTCCAACTGGGAAGAGATCCTTTTTCACTTGAGGTGAAGAAGCACTGTCAGGTATGTGACTTGATCAGAGTTGCACAGCAGACAGAATTTAATCGGAAGAGTATCACTTATATGGATCACTTACAACTGAGAAGACTATACTGTGTGAAGGAAATGAAAGGTCAGAGTCAGTTGCTCAATGGATTGTATGCTTGCATTTGATTACAGAAGAGCATAAGGCTAGGTTCTATTTCCAGTTTAAGTGCTTAGAGCCTTGTGATTTGAGGTTCCACTACTTATCCTTGAAGCAACCACCCTTGTCAGTGTTTTCAGATATTCCACAGCCTTGAGTACTGTATAACCCCTAGCAAATGTACTTGAAATCCCCCCACTCCAAGCTTTATTATTTTCAGTCTGTGGTTACTGCATGACAGAGAAAGGGCAACTACTGACAGACCAATATAAAGCCTTCCACCTAGACCAGTTACTGAGAGAAGGCTTTTATTTGAGTGTGTGTTTCTAGTTTGACCAGTTACATGTAAGTAATAATAATTGTAATACCTGTTTTTTAACCAAGTAAGCCCACTGGAAACTTGGTCTCTTTTCAGGGGTGAGCTGTGACCAATGTCTGGTTAAGTGACTTGCTGAAGGTCAAACAGTAGGCACATGAGGGCTGATGGAATCAAACCACGTATCACAAGTACTACAGTCTTTAGCCTTAACCCCTGCCAGACTATATCTGTAACTGTAGCTGTAAAAGGACTGGCATTTCTTTTGTACACTATTTCTTTACATTTTTATATAATGGCAAAAGGCATACATTGTTGTGTTTCTGATTACCATTACTGTTATTATCGTTGTTTTTTTCTTAAAGTTTATTAATCACAGTAGAGCATTGAGCTTCGTGTACCATTTTTAGTCTAAGCCTAGGAAAGAAAGAACAAAAGAAAAATGCAGATGTTAACTGACTAATCAATTGCATAATAACAAGCAAGATATTATGATTATCTGCTACCACTTTGACGATGCATACTAAATCCATGTTCATTCAAAAGACATTATGTTACTATTACAAAAGGTTTCAATGTTAACAGTGTTTGCCTTGTGTAAAACCCAATATGGAGTAATATATAAGGGAGAGAGAAGAGAGGGATTTTGAGGAATGAAAGCAAATTAGTCCAAAGCTGATGAGAAGCAGAAAACATTGTGGGGCAGGGAGAATGAAGGTGGTTGATTGGAAATGGTGTGATGGAAAACAAAAGACTGGTGGTTTGTTGATAAAATTAAATTTTTTAAGGATAACCAAGTCAAAATAACAGGTGTTCACTTACAAAACACCTTCAAGAAAGCAATATGCTGAACAGAAATACAAATAAAGTAATTTATTTAGTTATGAACAGTAGCACAGTAGGATAGCATTGTCATCTCACAACAAGAGGTTCCCCATTTTCAATTCTTGGCTGGGGTGTCTTCTGTGTGGAGTCTGCATGTACTCCATGTGCTTTTGTGGGCTTCTTCCTACATTCCAAAGACATGCAGCAGGTGGATCTGACACACTCTAAATTGGCCATAGGTGTGAGTGCATGTGTGTGGTGTGGAAGACCTACCACGGCAGGAATAGCCATCCGAAGGTGTAAACCTTGGCACTAGATGATTGTCACTGTTGAAGTTAACATGTGCAAAAATGGACAAAAGAGGTTGTGGATGAATGAACAGATAATAAATATGACAAAAGAGGAGTAGTATGGTGGTACATGGGTAAAGATTACTAAGAACACACTTTCATTGTGATATGCCTTTTGTTCACTTACTTCATTTTTACTTCCTTTGCTAAACAAAAGTAAATAACTAGCATAAAGTTTTTTTTTAATATGTTTCTCCACAAGCATGATATTGTTTCCAGCTGAAATGTATTAAATAACTGGAATATTTAAAGGGTCCCATAAAAGCAAAATTCCAGTATAAACTTTAGATCTTACTTTTGGCTGTAAAAAGCACAAAGAATAGACAGAGATGACTAACAGCCTAAGCTACCGATATCTAATAGAAGAGATGCCTACAAACATATATCACTGATTGATTAGTGAAAAAGAAGGCAAAACATGAAACCTGGATAACAGTTTTAATGTATCATGGTTTAAAATATTAAGGATTAATCAGACCGAAAGAACACATTCAAAACTGCAGCATATTTTCAAGTATCAGTAAAGTAAAAAGACAGTTAACATGTCACACTGGCATTTTAACTTTTAAAGGGGTACTTACTCATCTGATTCCCTTTGACAGCTGCATACATTTATAGCTGTGCATAACATTTAAGCCATGGTAGAAGCAGGCGTATAGTAACTATCGGATGTCTGCATTCCAAAGATAGTAATTAAATGATCTGTGTCACTGCTCTTGTCAGATTTATATAGCTTGTGAAGCACCCTGAAATTCAACTGGTGGATCTTACAATTGTTATGAACAGGTCGAGCTATGACATTCTCTTATTTTTTCTAATACCATGGAGTGATATTCCAGTTGAATTAGTAAATAACCAACTAGCCCTGTGAGAGTGATTATGTGGTCCAGAATTCTTTGATCTGTCCAAGACCTTTGACACAGTGTCTCACTCCTTACTATTTAACACACTGTCTAACTTACGCTTCTCACATAACACAGTACAATGATTTCATAGCTATGTCAAGGATCGTAAACAAGCAGTGAAGTGGTCCAATGAACTCTCAGCCTTTCTCCACAACCCTACTGGAGTCCCTCAAGGCTCCATCCTCAGACCCCTACTCTTCAACATTTTCGCAAACAACCTTCACACACTGCCTCTCGTCCTGGAACCCTCATTCAATATGCTGATGATTACACCATAATCTGTACTGCTCAGTCACTATCAGAACTTCTTTCAAAAACTCAACAGTCCTTTACTGCAGTCGAATCCGGGCTAAGAAATGCCCAACTCTTTCTTAATCCGAAGAAGACCAAACTAGTACTCTTTCACCCCAAAAACACCCCCCCCCCCCCCCATCTGTGATCATTTCAACATTCTTGCATCTGGCAACACTGTCATAGAAATAGTGCAGGAAACAAAACTTCTAGGAGTTATCATTGAAAATAAACTTTCATTTGACCCTCGTATAGAGCAAAATATAAAGTAAACTCATAAAGACTGGGACTCTTGTACAGAAACAGACATTTCTTTAACTACAGCAACCAAAACCACCTTTGCAAAAACATTTTTACTTCCCTCCCTTCTTTATGGTGCCCCTATCCTAACTAACTTACAAACTACTACCTCAAGCAAGATGGAACAGTGCTATACAAAGTTGCAACATTTGCCACAAACTCTAAATATCACACACATCACTGTAAACCACTACTAGAATTAAACTGGCTTGAACTCCCCAACCATTTTGCCTTTATTCAGCCATCTACCTTGCACAACCTTATCTTCAAGCCTTCTGCCTGCCCAGCACTAGCCGATCTAGTGACATCTTACACCAGATCGATCCCTACGATCACAAGGCAAAAATCTCAAAACCCACAAAAAAAACCAGGTCATTCTCTGTATTCATACTTTGTCTCTATACTATGGTGTTCACTACCTCTAGCTACCAGGTCTATGCGTGGCCTAACCCTTTTCAAAGCCTCTTTAAAAAAATCATCTCAAAAGTACATGGCTTTGCTCCTGCATAAAGCCTGCCTAATGCTGAGCTCTTCCTCTTCTTCCACACTAGCCTCATTCTCCTCTTTATTTATTTATTTTACATTTGTTTACTGGGAAGCCCAGCTGGACACAGGTCTATTTTCAGCAGAGGCCCGGGGAGAAAAGCTCCATATAACACTAAAGTTCATGAGAGTGAATAAAGGCAAACATACAAGTACATAAACAAGAATACGTATGAGCATGCAGGATCGAAACACAGATAGTCATATATACAGTAGTCATTAGCCATATATACAGTACTCATTAGCAAGTTCTTGTAGTGAGGAAATACATATAGTACAATATACAGGTTAAAAGTTTGAGAAATACAAAAAAAATCACTTTTATTTTTTTTTTTTTGTTCTCTAGAGTTCATAGGTGTGTACTAGGCTAATGGCCCTGGAGCCTTTACAAACCTAGCCCATAGGATTAACCCGACATTGTGCCACCCAACTTTAGTTCCAAGTGCCTCTGTCGAGTAGAGCCATTGTTTGACATGTATGGGAAGTCTATTCCATAGCAAAGGCAATCTCTGAGTTATGAACCTGTCCCTCCAGCACGTTCTGTTGATTCTGGTAATGAGGTTGAGGTCACTGGAGCGTGTGGTGTGAAGGGATTGAGATTTCTTTAGATGTAGCATTTCTAACAGAGCTGGATCAGACATGGCTTTGTATGTCAAGCATAGATCGCCTCTAAGTAGGTGATATGAGACCGAGAATAGTTGGAGTTTTTTGAGTCTGTCCATATAGGACAAGTGTTTAAGGCCTAGGATCCTCTTTGTGAGGTACTTTTGCGGCCTCTCCAGTTGTTGCAGGTGTCTAGTGAGGTACATGCCAAATGGGGCATTGTACTCGATGATTGGCCTAATGAGGGAAGAGTAGAGGGGGGACAATGACCTCCTTCTTCCTGGATGCAAAACCCTTAATAATGAGATGTGCCACATAGAAGGAGTTTCTAACCACAGTGGCAATGTGGTGGTCAAAAGAGAGGCTGCTGTCAGCCTGTTTGTAGATTCATAGGTAGGTACTAGGCTATTGGCCCTAGGGCCTATATAAGCCTAGCCAAATGGCACCCTGGCTTTTGCCACCCAAGAAAATTATTTTCTGTGCCCCTGTCAAGCAGAGCCACAGAAGTAATCCCCATGGTGAATTTCCTATCTCCCATCCAGTCATCAAGATTTTTCTTGAAGAGTGCTAATGAGGAGCTTTGTTTGATATAGTTAAGTAGTTTGTTCTAGAGTATGGGAAGTCTCTGGGACAGGAATCTATCCCTCCAGCATGTTCTGTTTATTGTGGTGACAAGGTTTAGGTCCCTAGAGCATGTAGCTCAGATGGATTGGGATTTCTTTAAGTGGAGCATGTCCAACAGCTGTGGGTTTGACATAGCTTTGTATGTTAGGCAGAGATCTCCTCTAAGTAGGCGATATGCGACAGAGTAAAGCTGGAGTTTTTTGAGACGGTCTGCATAGGGCATCTGTTTGAGGCCAGTAATCCTCTTTGTGAGGTATTTCTGTGGCCTTTCCAGTTGTTGTAGATGTCTTGTGAGGTATGTACCAAAAGGGGCATTGTACTCTATAATGGGTCTAATGAGTGATGAGTAGAGGGGAACAATGACCTCTTTTTTTCCTGGATGAGAAACCTTTTGTGATGAGGTGTGCCATGTAGAAGGATTTCCTGACTACTGTGGCGATGTGATTATCAAAGGAGAGACTACTGTCCGCCTATGTCCCAAGGTCTCTTATTACACTTTTGGTGTTAAGTAGACTGCTGCCTATGTGGTAGTTCATAGGTACAGAGTTTTTACCAAAAGGGATGACAATGCACTTTTTGGCATTGAGCTTGAGGCCATGGATTTGATACCAGGCATCTTGTCTCACTGAGGCCCATTTGTAGGATGTCCACATCGTTAGGAGTTTTGATTATGGCTCCCAGTTTGCAGTCATCTGTGAACTTTGTTAGCCAAAGACCTTCTGTGTTAGCCTGTACTTCAGAGAAGTAGATACTAAACAGGAGAGGACCCAGGACTGAACCCTCTGGTACTCCACTTGTCACTGGTTTGAAGTTGGATTTAGAGTCTGCTACTTTCACATTGTGGGTTCTGTCTGTGAGCCATTTGGCAACCCATCTTGTGACATAGGGATTTATACCTAGTTTAGTGAGTTTATCTATAATTCCAGAGTGGGGGATGGTGTCGAAAGCCTTGGCGAGAACTAGATAGGCTGTGTGAACCACCTTACCCTCCTCTACAGCTTTGGTGACCACTTCAAAGAAGTCTATCAGGTTTAGGAGACATGATCTGACTTTTACAAACCCGAACTGGGTAGGGTCCAGAATTTGGAGATTATCAGTGTCATTGTTTATAAGTTCCATGATGATACATTCCATAGCCTTGCAGACCAGGCTTGTCAGGCTAATGATGGGGGCGGTATTTCCCGGGGTCTGTGGTGGTTCCCCCTTTGTGGAGTGGGCTAACCGTTGCTGTGCGCCATTCAGTTGGCACAAAGCCTGAGGTGAGACTATGATTGAACATGGTACTTAGGTGGGGTGCCAGTTCATTCTGTAGTTCGTGTAGAACGCGGCCTGGGATGTTGGCAGGTCCCATGGATGCTGTGTTTTTGGCTTTGGAGACTGTGTTTTTTACCTGTGCAGTCATGATTACAGGAACTTTGCATTCTTCCAGTATAGAGATGGGCCCTTTAGGGGGTGAGAGATAGGTAAAGTTAGCACTGAACCTAACAGCCAGGATGTTGGCAATATCATTGAGTCTTAAAAGTACCAATCATTGGGTAAAGAAGTATACAGGGGAAGAAGAAATATGCGTTGGGAGTGAATTCCAGGTTCTTGCAATAGTGTAGGCAAAGAGTGATTTACCAGCATCGTTTTTGTGTTTTTTGACATTTATCAGGTTTTGGTTAGTAGATCTTAAAGCACTAGTGGTACTGTAGGGCTGGATTAAATGCTGAAGTGCTGGGGGTTTGTCAGGTTGGTGCCAGAGCTTGTGTGCTATTGAGAGTTGAATGAGTAGGAGTAGTTGAGGCAACACCAACCAGTTGAGTTGCTTGAGTGATAGACAATGGTGGTATCAGTAAGAGGTGTCAGTAGCAAACTTGGCTATCTAGTTGTAACAAGATTCCAGTTTGTTTAATTCAGTGCATTGCAGATTACTAATGATGGGGGAGGCATAGAGGAGGATGGATAAGAGATGAGTTCCTGCAGTAATGGCTTTGGTATGTTTAATGATGAAGTGTTTGTTCCTATAAAGGAGACCAAGCTTTTTGTTTACTTTCTTTATTGTTTGTGCTATGTGTAGGTCGAATTTTAGATTATTGTCTATTTCAATGCTTAGCAGTTTTGTGTGTGTTGTTGGGGTGAGCAGGGTATTGTCATTGGATTTTATGATAAATTCATTGTTTAGAGGAAGAGCTCTACTAGGGCCAAAATGTTTGTTTGTTTTTTCAGATTAAGAATAAGTTTAATGTTGGTAGACCATGCTTCAACTTTAAGTTATTTTGAGTTAGGGTTTGTAGCTCATTTAGAGTGGGGGTGGCACATATAATGGTGGTGTCATCTTCGTATTGGCACTATTGAGGCAGAGATGGAGGATGAAGCTATCTGGTTTGTATATAAGGAGAACAGCAAAGAACTGAGGATGGACCCCTGGGGAGACTCCTATGGTTACTGGTAGTAAGGGGGACAATTGGTCTTGCCATAGGACTGCTTGCTGACGGCCTGGTAAGTAGCAGTTGATCCTTGATAGAGTGGAGGTGCTTATGTTAAGGGTAGATAGAGTTTCAAGAAGTATACGATGGTTAACCATATCAAACACTTTAGATAAATCTAAGAATATGGAGGATACAAATAATCCCTTGTTTCTATGGTGATTGACTATGTTGGTAAATGAGAGTAATGCAGTGTTGGTGCTATGGGAAGCTCTAAAGCCATGCTGAGATTTGGAAAGTAGATTGTTATTTAGGAGATAACTGCATACCTGATCTCTTCTGATTCAGTATACAGTATGAGTACTGCATACTGACCTCTTCTGTCACATTTCACTCCCTCACAGTCTGCAAGATCCTAAGGCTCTCCTAACTCTTTTTCTGTTTCTATACCATATCTTTAAACTACTGCTCAGGCTGTAATGCCTCTATTCTTAACTTTCTCACTGTCTTTCTGCA
>NC_056726.1:1239818215-1239838215 GCF_019279795.1 Protopterus annectens
TATGAACATCTCTATGACATTAGTAAGAAAGACACTAATAATGTACTATTTAGACACACCACACTTTGTAAAGATGCAGTTTTTGTTTTTGTCATAGAAAAAATAGAACAGGACTCTCGAAGTGGTCCCTGGGAGACAACAATAGAGTACAGGGAACTATTTTGGCAATTGAGCTTAGAGGCCAACAGCAAACCAGGCTTGAATGATTATATTTCTTTAGCCCCTGTCCCAGTGTTTAAAATTCGGGTCTAAATTCAAGCTGACCAGAGTAACACCCACTTTAATGATGTCATGTAAATTCCCGCCCACAGTGTCATTTTACTCTGAATAGCCTGTAAGTCTACAGTTACAGTTTAGTTTTAGTTCCCAGTGTAAAGTCATCCTTGGGATTGCAACGTTCCTCTTAGATCGCTTTACACTCAAGAGTTTATTGCTTTCTACCCTGCCAGTTTCTGCATAAGTTGAAATATTACGATCTTCCAATTTTCTTGTTTTAAGTGTTATGTTACCTGGATGTTCCCGTTCAATACAGTATGAAAAGGCAGCTTGTATAAAGAAAAAGAAAGCTGAACACTTTATTAAAACAAATACTGAGCGATTGTCTTGCATTTAATTTACAGACTCCTGCCTTCTAAATGCAGATGGGAAGCGGTCATTATTTGTTCCAATAAACCAGGTCCACTGTTTTGCGTTACACAATACTTTATTTTAATGTAGGTATTTGCAAACATTGGCAAATGTATAGTGAAAAGGCTTTAAAAGTTTAAGTTGTGTCACTACAAATCAGCCAGCAGCTATAGCCACAGATGATAAAGTAAGGTTTGTTTACTATTGCCGTATCTGTACTACGTTTGCCGATGAAACAGCAGCAGCACGAATGACAAGTTTTGTGTCTGTGAATTATCTGAACAATTAGAAGTAGAAAATTGCAACAAATGGAATTACTGACAAGCTAATTCTCAGTGATTTTACTAGAAAATCTTAAAAAATTATGAGGACTGGCAAAGGCAAGGATATACTTAAGGTAAAAAAAAAAAAACACTCACTATCCAAACAAGCTGAAACATGTCAATAATTTAAAAAGGTCCCGAATAATGGGAAAACAAGTGAAACTATTTTTTAAAGCAAATACAGAGTGATTTCCTTTAACATTTTGCTACACAGAGAGGCTGACAACTTCTGCAATCAGATGCAAGGCTAAAGCACTCGCTATTTCTTTTAAGTGTGCTTCTGGTTTGCATTACACAGGTTATGTATTTTATTACAATTTTAGCTGAGTTTACAGTTAAATGCATTTTTTAAAAATTTAAATGCAGCGATCCACTTAGCACACAGCAGATTCAACTCCTTTGTTGTTTACAGTTTCCATGACAATACTTGCTAAGTAGAAGTTGGTAGGAAACAGTGTCAAAGGCTTTTGACATGTCAAGAAAGATGGAGGAGACTACCTGTTCTTTGATTAGATGATGGTGAATGGTGTTAGAAAAGTGATTACAGCAGTAGAAGTACTATGTTTAGGTCTGTAGCTGTGTTGTGAGTTGGATAAGAGATTGTTGCTAAGAAAGTGGTTAAAGAGTTGTTTGTGGATGTATTATAGATTTTAGATAGGGGGAAGAATGGATATAGGTTGGAAGTTTGTTATGTCTTTGGAAGGTCCTCTTTTGTGAAGTGGGATGGTGTGGGATATTTTCCACAGAAGTGAGACATAGTGTTCAGCAATTGATGGGTTAATCAAGATTGATATGGGGTAAGCAATAGATGGGGCAGCAATTTTTAGAAATTCATTAGGAAGCTGATCAGCAGCCAGGCAGCAGGGTTTAAGTTTAGCCAGAAGAGATTTTATGTAACTTGTTTAAATGGATGTGAAGAAGAAGGGGTTGGTATTTTCAAGGATAGTGATGGGAAGAGTGAGAGGTGTATTGGGTTGATTGCCTAGTAGGGAGGTTATGGAGCCTATGAAGTGGGAGTTGAATTGAGTTGCAATGGGATCAGAGTTGTTAGGGGTTACTGGGGTTGGGGTAGTGGTACAACTTGGGCTAAGAAGATAATTGATGTTATCCCAGAATTTTCTGGGGTTGTTTAGGTGTTGTTGCTGGCAGGTTTGGAAGTACGATTACTTGTCTGCTTTATTCCATAATTGTTTATAGGTAGAGAGGTTTGATATGTGCTAGGGAAGGTGGAGTTGAAGAATTGTACAGCTAGGTCTGGCTGTAGGTTTTTAAGTGGTGTCCAATCACATTGTTGGAGGATATTGTTAAAAGTGTGGGGGAGAATTTTTTTTTTACTATGGATGAATTTGTAGGAGATGTTGCTTTGTGTATGTACTCATTTTCTGTATAGAAATGTAGGTGAATGGTCGCTGAGAGAGTCTGGAAGGCATCCGGATATGTAGCCTAGGTTGGGTTTACTGGTTAGTATCCAGTCTAAAGTAAATTTTCTATTGTTGTATTTGTCAGTGCGAGTTGGGCAATTTATGGTCTGGGTGAAGTTCTAGAGATTGAGAAATTAGATGGGTTTTTGGGTGTACAGGATTGCCAATCAAGGTTGAAGTCACCGAGAATAATAGTTTCTTGGTTGAAATTGGTGGAAGCCCATGATAGCAGACCTTCAGCAGTGTGTAGGTTGTTGCCTGAAGGGAGATAAGAAGCTATAATAATTGTTTTGTTTGGGTTTATTACAAATTAAGATATTTTGGACACAGTTCTATGCAACAATTAGAGGAAACATTGGAAATATATTTGTTCTAAATTATCAAGCCATTTGCTATTTTTTGGGGGTGTTTTTTTGTCCCCAGCTAGGGCACAATTGACTAAATAAGGACTGTCTGTATTAAAGAGGAACAGGTGTTAATCCTTGTTTACAACTTGTGAAAAATTCAGTTACTTTCAAAATATTTTCAGCATATGCCAGAAATTTAAAGCAAGATGAATTTCAGTGTGTTCTTGTTAATGCTGTTTTAGTTATGAAATGGTACGTTTATAAGTACTAAAATTCACAAGGAATATCATGCATTCTAGAACAAGTTACGCGAGATGGTGTAATACAGTTGTGTGTCTACTAACAGTGAATCCAATGTTTCTCTTCTTGTCTGCTACTTTGTATATTAGTGTATTACTGGCACTTCACTGTGAATAGTTATACAATGTTTCTCTTTAAACAATTGTCTACCTCTAAAAATAAACTCGTACTCTCAGTACAATTACGTGGTAGTCAGAAATGAAAAATATTGTATTCTCTTCATACCTCTCGACCTCTTACAGCAAGACATCAGGACAAAGCCATAAATAATGGGGGGACACAGGCCCAAAATAGGGACAGTTTTTAAATGCTGCTCTTACAGACTTAGTAAGTTGATAGAATAACAGGTTTTGCATTAGCATGAATTTTCTAAAGGATATTAAGGCTGAAAATAAAATCTGCCATTATTTTCTCACTTCAGTTCTCATTGATTTGCCAGAAAACTGCAATTGTATAAGAAATGGACCAAAAATATGACTAAAAATCTGGACAGTTGAGAGCAATGATTCTCTTTCATATAATACCTTCAGATTTTCAGAGTAAAGCCACTGAATTTTGAATTGCATGTAGTCTATAAAAATATTTTAGAGTGAGTGAGTGTGTGTGTGGTATGCCTCTGCAGGGTGAACTGTATTTATTATACAGAAAAATATCCAGTGTGCCTGCATGTGTACTTCATCCAGAAAAAGAAAAAAATGTTCAGTTACATGACAGAAATTTCAGCAAAAACTGAAGCTGTAGTATGACAAATCAGTAAAGACTACCCAGTTGTATACTGTACCACTATAAACTGCTCCCAAATAATTACTTTGTGTTTATGTGATCTAATTGCTTTTCTCTCATCTACCAGTCCTATGTAGTGTAAATCATGTCTGGAGGTATCTCCCATACATATTTGTATAGTACTGCTCTATACTTTAATTGTCATTTTACATGGTTCTTGTTTGATGCTTTGCAACATATTTTAATTGGTTTGCTCATTTTTGCTTATTTTTATTTGTAAACTGTACTTGAAAACCATTATAACATGATGAAATTATTTGTTTTTCTTCTTATGACTTGTTCGGGGCTTATAAAATGGTACAAGTGGTGTAGTTCACTTACACACTAAAATAAAATGTTGACAGTGTCTAGCTATGAAACTGGTATGCCACTGCTATGTTTTATTTTAGCAATTTTTGTTTGTAAGTTTGTGGATGAAAATGATCTATTTTTGGCTTCAAAACATAAAAAAACTACCTATTAACAGGATGCCATGCTGGAGTGAATGACCTGAGATGTATCTCCCTGGACTACATGAAAAGAGACATGGAGGGGTTCTCAAATCATGTAACCCAGGCAGGTATGACCCTAGCCCTGAGTAGCATCCTGCCATCGCCCAGAATGATACCACAGTACAAGGACAAAATGATTGACTTCAACAATTGGCTAAGCTTCTGGTGTCATTCTACGGGGATCCAGTGTCTGTCTGCCTGGGACAACATGATCGACAGACCACAAATTGCTTTGCCAGTGATGGTCTGCACCTGTCGCCTCTGGGATTCTGGATACTGGCTAAGGATCTAACAACCCCTACAGTGCCTTTTTTAGGCAAGGCTCAAACATCAAACGCACCACCATAGTAAGTACAAACAAGCTAAATCTAAGGGTAATGCTACTCAATGCTAGAAGTCTAAACCTCAAAATGCATTCACTCGAGGCACTCCATAATGTGGAGAACATCAACATCTGTGCAGTGACAGAGACCTGGTTCTAGGCTCCAGAGAGCACCCCTGCATTACCAGGCTACAATTCTTACCACACCTTTCAGCCACCTAACCTGGACTGAAACACTAATGGAGGAGGTGTGTTCGTACTCATAAAGGATATTGGATATCCACACCTCCAGGCTAGTTGCTCAACATAATGCATCTGAAATTATCCAAGTACAATTAACACTGGACAAGACTACAATCCAGGTTGTAGCTTGTTACAGATCCCCCGCCATGCTCCAGGATGCCCACTCCACGTTTCTCGATATACTGGATAATATTAAGGTACAGCCCAATACCCTAATAATGGTAGATTTCAACTACCCCACCATCAACTGGGAAAACTTCTCATGTACTAACTCATTTGCTCAATGTTTTCTGGAATTCATAAATTCCATTGCACTGGATTAGCTTGTCCATACCCCCACCAGGGCAGTAATATCCTGGACCTGGTCATTACCAATATGGGTAACAGCCAGAAGACAACTCCGTGCTGGTCAGATCCAAATACAAGCTAATCACCCTAGACATCCATATCCTGCCCCCACCCCCCATTAAGGAAACCACCATTAAAAACTTCTCCAAAGCCAACTTCATGCTTCTTAAGACACAAGTGGCTAACTCCACAACACCCATACAGATGGAAAATGGAAGCATGACTGCTGAATCCTATACAAATGCACTGTATAAGCACATACACAAGTGCATGGACCGTGCCATCCCCAACAGAACCAAGACGCTATCCTTCTAAAACAGGAAGCCAATCTGGTGGTCCTCTGCCATAAATAAACTCTACAACAGAAGGAAGAAACTGTTGCAAGAAAAAAAGTAAAATCAGTAAGAAGCTGAGATCCCTCATAAAATCCTCCAAAGCTAATTATGAAATAAAATTGCCACTGATTCTAAAAACAACCACAAAGCATTCTACAGCTATGTCAAGAATCTCAATGACAACTCTCAGATCTGCTTTGAGTTATAGCACAATGGCACTAGATTTACAGAACCAACTGATATTGCCAACATCCTGGCAGACAGGTTCAGCGCAAACTTTACACCCCCCACCCTCCAAAGGGCCCATCTCCATACCAGAAGATTGCAAAGCCCCTGCATTCATGGATGCACAAGTAAAGATTGTACTCTCCAAAGCCAAGAACACAGCATCCATGGGACCAGACAACATCCCAGGCTGCGTTCTGCATGAATTACAGAATGAATTGGCACCCCACCTAAGTACCATGTTCAACTTCACCTCACGTCAGGCTTTATGCCTACGGAATGGTGCACAGTGACAGTTATCCCACTCCACAAAGGGGGTGCCACCACAGACCCCAGGAACTACTGCCCCATTAGCCTGATGAGTCTGGTCTGCAAGGCCATGGAACACATCATCCTGGAGCTTATAAACAAAGACATAGGTAACATACAAACTCTGGACCCCACTCAGTTTGGGTTTGTAAAAGGTAGATTATGCCTCCTAAACCTAATTGACTTCTTTGAAGCAGTCACCAGGGCCGTGGACAAGGGTAAGGTGGTACATACAGCCTATCTTGACCTCTCCAAGGCTTTCAACACCATCCCCCACTCTGGTATTATACATAAACTCACTGGACTGGGCATAAATCCCTATGTCACAAGATGGGTGGCCAACTGGCTCACTGACAGAACCCACACAGTGAAAGTAGCTGACTCCAAATCCGACTTCAGACCAATGACAAGTGGAGTACCACAGGGTTCGGTCCTGGGTCCTCTCCTGTTCAGTATCTACTTCTCAAAAGTCCAGGCTAATACAGCTGGTCTCTGGCTAATGAAGTTTCCAGATGACTGCAAACTAGGAGCCATAATAGAATTGCCTAATGATGTGGACATTCTACAAAGAGGCCTTGCTGAGACTGATGTTTGGTGTCAAAGTCATGGCCTCAAGCTCAATGCCAAGAAGTGTATTGTCATCCCCCTTGGAAAAACACCGTACCCATGAACTACCACATAGGCGGTAGCCTACTGAACACCAAAAGTGTGATAAGAGACCTTGGGACACAGGTGGACAGTAGTCTCTCCTTTGATAATCACGTTGCCACAGTGGTCAGGAAACCCTTCTACATGGCACACCACATCACAAAGGGGTTCCCCTCCAGAAAAAGAGAGGTCATCGTTCCTCTCTACTCATCTCTCATCAGACCCATTATGGAGTACAACACTCCGTTTGGCATGTACCTCGCAAGACATCTACAACAACTAGAAAGGCCACAGAAATACCTCACTAAACAGATTACCGGCCTCAAACAGATGCCATATGCAGACCGTCTCAAAAAACTCCAGCTCTACTCCATCGCATATCGCCTAACATACAAAGCCATGTCTAACCCAGATCTGATGGACATGCTACACTTAAAGAAATCCCAATCTCTCCGAGCCACATGCTCCAGGGACCTAAACCTTGTCACCACAATAAACAGAACATGTTGGAGGGATAGATTCCTGTCCCAGAGACTTCTCATGCTCTGGAACAGACTACTCATTCATGTCAAGCAAAGCTCCTCATTAGCCCTCTTTAAGAATAATCTTGACAATTGAATGGGAAACAGGAAATTCACCCCGGGATCACTTCTGTAGCTCTGCTCAATAGGGGCACAGGAAAATAATTTTCTTGGGTGGCAAAAACCAGGGAACCTTTTTTGGCTAGGCTTATATAAGCTCTAGGGCCGACAGCCTGGTACTTACCTATGAACCTATGAGTAGTGTTCACTAATTTGAGCAGTACCTTCAAGGAGATAAATCTGTGAATGCCCATCCCCCAAGGAAACATTTATCTCAGATGTAATTGACTATGATGATGAGAGATGCAAAACGTGACAATTGCTTGTTTTGGCATTCCACAAGGGCCATTCGAAGGTATTTAAAGATGACTTGCTGTGAATGATCTTTGTCATTAATGACATAATTTTTACATCAGTGATCAATCTGAATGTGCTTAAATGATGCAGCTCTTAGCTGGTTGGGGAGATCAACATGTTATGACATGTGGTTGACCCCAAGGCTACATCCTTTTTATGTTAGTCTCAGAAGAAAAATTCAAACGAGTCACATCTGCCTCAGGTGATGAAAAACTTATTTATTAGCAGCTAACCAGATTACACAGCATGTTGGCCAAGATGATCTTCTCTGGTCAACTTGTTTACTGACATCAACTTTTATACTGCAAGCAAAACAACTTTTTGTTACATTTCTGACCGTCGACAGTTGGCTATGGAAAACACCTGTGGTAAACATGTTTATCACAAATCACCTCAAACCAACAGTTAGTACAGAATGTTCAAGAAGTACAGAATGTTCAGTTCAACAATGGTAGCTCAAATTTTCCAGGACACACAGCCTGCTTCAGTAAATTAACTCTTACTCGGCCGTGCGTCCTTACCCCAGGCTGCACTGAGTTATAACCAAATCTCTTTATTCTGAAATGCAGAAAACAGTTATTATTCAGGTTCATAAGCAATACTGCATTTTGTTCACAGATGAGGCCCATCTTTGATAGGCATATCCCAACAAATAACATGTTCACTTTACAAGAAGAGGAAAAAGACAAATAACAGTATGTTTTTAAAACTTTTTCTCTTAACATTTCCCCCATGAAAACACTTTTTATTTGTCTTTTTATTTCAGCAATATATGGTAAAAACTAAGTTTTTTTTTGCATACATTACTTCATTGGCAAGACAAACTTTTAAACTTCAAAAACATTTGCAAAAAGTCACATTTCAATGCATTCACTTTCACCAGAATTGCTGGTACATCGTCTTTGTAACAGCAGTATCAACCAGTCTTTGTAGAAGACTTCTGATACAGGGTATACAACAACAACCACATACCACCATGATAGCCACAGCGACTCCAACAGACACCAGGAAACTGCTGATGAGATGACTCCATTTTCCAAACCACGCTTGTAGAAAGTCTGTAAAGGGATTACTTACCCCAGAGTTCTCTGCCAGTTCTTCGGATAACATCTCCAAACCTTTCAAAGCTCGAGTGATACTTCCATCAGGCGCAGTGTTGTTTGGAATATATGTACAACAGAAAGTCCCAAACATCCTGCAAACTCCTCCTTCTTTGGCCAGGAGCATATCCAAAGCAATTCAATTCTGCCATGCCACCTGCGAAGTGGCCATCAGTTGTTCAGCAATTCCTTTCAATGCATCTTTGGTATAGTTCACAAAATGCTGCTGGTTATAGTAAATGTAGTTGATCCAGTCCACATTCTTATTAGCTTGAATCCAGACAAAGATGGATGTGAAACCAGCTGCTATTTGGTTTATTGCTTTGTATTCATCAGGTACACCTCTTGGTACGCCAATGCTATAGATGTAGACACCGTTATCGAAGGATTGCTTTGGTGCCTCAATTTTTCTCCTACTCAACGACTTCGGCTTTATTTCAGGTTCTCTTACGAAATTGCTTGCTGGAACTGGGAAAATGTAGAATGGCAGAATTAACTTTACAAGTGCACAAGTTCCCTTCCAGGGAATCATAAGCCTGGATCTGAGTTTGTTGTCCCCACATAGCCACCATACGTCTGCTAAACTATGAGTTTGGTTCTCCAGAAATGGATTCTCATTGCCATTCACAGTAACATTGCAATAGTTCTGTCCCATATTGCCATAATTCATCCCTGTGCCAACTCTGGAAATGCACATATACGAACCTGGATAGGAAATCGCTGCAGGCGGTTTCTCAACTTTGCTTATGACTGGAAAACACTGAGTTTCATTTTTGCATTTATCTTCAGTTTTGTTGAAGAATAATTTTAACAGGCACGTTAGGTTACCTTCATCTCGCATCAATGGGACTGTCACTAGTTGCTGTTTACCTTCAGCACAAGAAACACAGTTCTCACGATGTGCCTCTCATTTACTATATCTAACCCAAGATAACCATTCATTATGGTGTACGAATCCCGTCTCGAGTAACAATTGTTTTTCTTCTGTGAAGGCAAAATCTGCTTTACTTGTAGCATTTTTAAGGCTTTGTACTTTAAGTTGGAGGGTCCCCAAAGGATCAGTTCCAATTGGAAGAGACACTCCGATTCCATAAACTCCTGAATCACTTTCTTGTGGTGACACAATGGTTATAGTAATTACTTCGGTACCTTGGAAATGCGCAATTTTTATTCTTTGTTGCCTGCTTTTATCTTTCTCTGGTATCACTGCACCACTTGTTTCCCATCCATTCACATCTGTTGACCACCAAACATTTGACCAGGATGTACAGTCTCTATTGCACAAGTATTTTGCATGAGTCAAGAAATTATCATTGTTCCATTTAGAACAGTCCAAAATTCCTTCACAAAGTTTCACCTTAAACACAGTAGTAACAACTGTTTGTGCTTGCAGCACCACCATTCCTTTTTTTCTTGCAACTGTTCCTTCTCGTATGGACATATTTACTTTCACCACCAAAATCATCATCATCTGACAGTTCAAGTACCAGTTGAACATGGCCATCCTCCCTAAGGACTACCTCGAGCCATTGGTTTCTTCACTGGGTTTGAGACAAACTAACCCCTATTGGGCTAATCCCCCTTTGTAGCCAGACTTTGCGCTCAGAGGTCCGGTGGAGTTTGACCAACATCAATGGTAGAAGGAAGAGCCTTGAGTTTTTTACAGTGGGTGATATGAATCCACAAAGTCCTCTCAGTGATCTTTACAGCCGTAGGTGTCGAGATTAGTACTTGGTATGGGCCTTCCCACCTGGGGGATGACCAATTCTTTCTCTTCACAATTCGGATCCACACCCAGTCCCCAGGTGTCATGCTTAACAAGGTTTAATTTCTGGAATCTGCAAAGGAGTCATTGGTTACAAGAGTTTTGACATTTAGCAGCTTCTTCATATAATCCACTAGATCCTCACCCCCCTCACGTTCTGCTGGCAACAATCCTTGCCACTGCAGGACGTAATATGGTCTCCCAAACAAAAGTTCAAATGGTGTAAGTCCTTTGTAGGAAGGTGAGATTCGCATATACAGGAATGCCAAAGGAAGGCACACAGTCCATGATCTGTGTGTTTCTGCCATCAGTTTGCGGAGCTTACTCTTCAAGACACCGTTGTGTCTTTCCACCAGTCCAGCTGAATGGGGATGGTAAGCACAATGATATTTAAGATAAATTTGAAACACTTGACCCAGCTTCTGAACAATCTGGTTAACAAAATGAGACCCATTATCACTGTAAATGCATCTTGGTAAACCAAATCGGGGAATTAGTTCTGTAGTTAAAAGCTTTGCTACTGTTTGTGCATTCGGGTGCTTTACTGGAAAAGTTTCTACCCATTTAGAAAAAGCATCAATAATGACTAAACAGAACCTTTTTCCCTCTGAGGGTGTCAATTTAATAAAGTCCATACAGAGTGGGTGGAATGGATATGGAGGGGTAGGGAATGCCTGCTGAAACTTTTTAACTCCCCCCTGAGCATGATACTTTGCACATAATAAACAAGATAAACAGAATTGCTTTGCATAAGTTGAAAACCCCTTACACCAAAACACCTTAGACACTATTTGAATCATCGTCTGTACTCCTACATGGGCAGGTCCATGGCTAACCAATGCCGCATACCTAAAAGGTTTGAGGGTAATACCATTTTACCATCTGATGCCCTATACAACCCATCCTGTTGAGTAATACCATATTTTACCCAACGACATTTTTCCTTCTGTGTCGTCAATGTTTGCATTACTTTTAGTGTCTCTAAGTCTAAGAGGTGTCAGGGCTCTAAATCATTGTCATGTAAAAGCAAATCATTTTCCTGAGCTGCCTTTTTTGCAGCCATATCAGCAAGGGCATTTCCCCTAGAGACAGGATATTTTCTGTTGGTATGTGCAGAACATTTACATATCGCTATCTGAAATGGTAGTTGCACTACATCTAACAACTGTAAAATTAAATCTCTGTGATTTATTGGTTTGCCTGTCGCAGTAACCATTCCCCTATTCTTCCAATGTTGAGCGAAAACATGTACAATGGAGAAAGCATATTGACTCTCTGTATAAATTGTCACTTTTTTACCCTCCCCTAAGGTACAAGCTCGAGTCAAAGCCACCAACTCAGCTGCTTGTGCAGAATAAATGTTTGACAATATTTTTGCCTCCAAAACTTCAGTTTCTGTGGTGACAGCATACCCTACTAGTGTTTTTCCTGCAGTGTCCTTCTTTGCTGATCCATCTACAAACAAATCTGGTCGGGGAAGCACTTTGTCATGAATGCTCTCTAAACAAACGTGGAGTAACTTCTTCTGGAGTCAACAAAAGTGTCGCCGGATTAACAGTAGTACATCTTTCTATGGTCATATGAGGCTGTGTTAGCAGCACTGTCATACATGACAAATGTCGACTAGGAGATAAAAAGGTTATCTTATCTTGCAAAAGTATAGTAGCTACTGAATGTGGAACCCGCAATTGTAATGGGTGAAACAAAACTAATGATGCTGAGGCTTGTACTGCCATGGCGGCCGCCACCACAGCTTGAACACAATGCGGCAATGCCCTTGCAACAGGATCTAATCTGGAGGAGTAGAAAGCTATCGGTCTCTGTTTATCCCCATGTACTTGTACCAGAACCGAAGTCATATATCCTCCCTTACAATCAACCATTTGTACAAACGGCTTAGAATAGTTTGGAAAACCCAAAACAGAGGATCCTGCTATCAATTGCTTAATTCTATTAAATGCCTGTATTGCCGTATTTGTCCACTGTATATCATTTTTAGCTGCCATGGGAGTGTCATAGATTAGTGCGGTCAATGGCCCTACTTCCTCAGCATAGTTAGGGATCCAACTTCCAACTTCTACAAAAATTAGTCACACCTAAAAAGGACATCACCTCCTGCTTAGTTGTGGGCATAGGTGCCTCAAGAATTGCTTGTTTTCTTTTGTTCTCCAATTGTCTACCTGCCTGCGAAATTAAATAACCCAAGTACTTTACTTGTGCTTTCCACAATTGTAACTTTTCTTTATTTACCCTATGTCCTTGCTCAGCTAAAAAACTAAGAAGGGCAAGGGTATCCCTTTTACAGCCATCCTATGTGGGTGAGGCCAACAAAATATCATCTACATACAACAGAACCTGGCTTCCCTCTGGGGGAACAAACTGAGCTAAATTTGCAGCCATTTCTTGTGCGAATATTGTCGGACTCTCACAATAACCCTGTGGCAATCTGGTGTAGGTGTATCTTTTACCTTAATAAGTGAATGCAAACCAAAATCTACTCTCCTTATGTAGTGGTATGGAGAAAAAAGCATTGCTTGTATCTATGAGAGACAAATATCTGTGCTGAGGTAGTAAATCATTAAGTAATGTATAGGGGTCAGGGACCACCGGTGCTCTTGGGATCACAGCTGAATTAACTGCTTGTAAATCCTGAACTAACCTCCATGACCCATCCAGTTTCTTTACAGGAAACAACGGAGTATTGCAGGGTGAATCTGGACATTCAACAAGAATTCCTACCTGTTTTAGGTGTTCAATGACTGGCTTAATTCCTTCCTCTGCTTGTTTACTTAGCGGGTATTGGTGCTTACGAGGTCTAAAACCTGACTTTGGAGTTATACAAACTTCACCTGCTGTTTTCATCAGTCCTACATCCCCTTTACCTTTTGACCATAAATCTACAAGTAAGGCACTTAACGCACTCTTCCTCTTGGGTTAGAAGGATTTGTCATGCCCTTTCTGTTTTGTCATCCCTGAAGTGCACACTTGGTTGTGCCCAAGTCACCCAATTTAATCTTTGTACCTGGATCTGTTGATCTTTCAATTGACTTTCGGACATTGTATGCCAATTTGTTACTTTTTTCGCCAAATCTACCCAATGTGTCCCCACCGCTTTAGTAATTGAAATATGTGGGCTATAACTTGAGCGATATAAAGAACTCATTTCCTTAGTCAAAGTACAGGTTACTACTGTATTACCTTGCATATCCCAAAACATATCATTCAAAATTATCCTTGCACATTTGTGCTTAAAGAATTCTTTTTCAAATTCTTTATCCAGACCAGGGGCCTTTCTGTAGAACATTGTACAATGTAAGTGTACCTCTCATGATGTCTGTATTGATACCATCTCTCTATTGATTAATAGGACTTTAAAAGAAAGTACTATCCCTACAGTCTGGAAAATCGCACACATTATCCCTCTCTTCAAAGGAGGTGACTCTTTGGAGCATTCTAACTTCCGCCCCATAGCATTACTATCTCCTCTTGCAAAAATAATGGAGAAATGTATCCACAAACAGTTACTTAATCACCTGTTAAGCAACAATCTCCTAGCTAACTGCCAACATGGGTTCCGACCATTCCATAGTACTACCACAGCCTTATTATCCTTCATCGACTCTATTAACATAAATCGCAACAATAATACTCCCTCCTCAGCATTCTTTGTAGACCTGTCAAAAGCCTTTGACATGGTTAATCACCAACTCCTCTTACATTGCTTAAGTTCCCTCTCTCTAGACAACCATGCCTTAAGCTGGTTCACGTCCTATCTTGAAAATCGCAAACAGGCAGTTCTCTGGGACAACCATCTCTCTGATCTTCTCCCCACCTCTATAGGAGTCCCTCAAGGCTCCATCTTAGGTCCTCTTCTGTTTTCCATTTTTATAAATGATCTGCATCTAGCCACTCCTCTATCCACTTGTATTCAATATGTTGATGATACTACCATCATTTGCTCTGCCACAACCCAGACTGAACTTCACTCCCTAACACAAAAAACCTTCACCACCATTGAGCAATGGTTCTCTAACCACTGTCTCCTCCTAAACCCCAAGAAAACCAAACTTCTGCTCTTTCCACCTACTCACCTATCTCCCTCTATCGATTTCACACTTGCATCTAACAATGGCACACTTATCGCTCCAGACCAAACGACTAAACTCCTGGGTATTACTATTGACAACCAACTAAAATTTGACTTTCATATCAACTCCACTATAAAAACAACTAACAGAAAACTAGGTTCTCTCTATAGAATCAAATCTTTCTTAACTCCTGAAGCCAGAACTACTATAGCTAGAACCCACTTAATCTCTACCCTATTATATGCTTCCTCCATATACACTAATCTTTCTAAGTACAACCTCAATAAACTAGCCACATCATACAACAACATTGCCGGATTTGCCACTGCCTCTCCATATAGAACTCACCATTGTTTGAATCTTACAAAACTAGGGTGGCTGGAACTACCCCACCTTACACAATACTATCAACTTACTATTGCCCATAAAGTCCTTTATCACCCTGAAAACACACCAATGCTCTCCACCCTCATAAAACCCTATCACAATATGAGGAACCTTCGTTCCTTTAACAAAATACTGATACAAACTTCTCGATCAAATAATGTAGCAGGTGACTCCACATTTTCCAACTCAGTTGGCAAAATATGGAATCAGCTTCCACCAGACCTCACATCCCTGACTTCAACTTCACTATTTAAAACCAAACTAAAACTCTTCCTAACCAACCACTGGCTATGCTCTTGCAATAACCCTGGGTAACCTTTTTCTTTCTCTTTTTTCCCTCCTTCCTTTCATCTGACCTCCCTCTCCTCTTCTTCCTAACTCTAGCATACTCCACTTTCCACTTCTTAAATGCTTCTGTCTCTCCCTCTTTAAATAGACATAATTCTAAATTTTGCTATTTATGTCTAAGGTAGAAATATCATAACCTAGTAAATTATCTAAACCTATTCACCTGCTAAGCCTCAAATTGTACTCAAATGCCTAGACAGCCTGTAAGAGGTTTAAAGAAAATGTTTTCTTTTTGTTGTATAATTTTGTATATTCTTAACTTGTTAAGTAGTAGTTAGCGGAGCCTTTCTCCTCGGGCCTCCACTGAAAATGGACACGTATCCAGTTGGACTAGCCCGGTTAACAAATGTAAAATAAATAAAATAAATAAAATAAAATAAAGTGCACCGCAACCTGCGGTGACCCGCTCCTAGATTTACTTAAAGCTAGGTTGATCAAATCTGTATCAACCCTCCCCGACCCATTTGAAATCAAGTCCTGGCTATACCAGTAAAACAAGTCTTGTACTCCCTGTACCACCAAGCCATCCGCTAACCTTTTCGCCTCAATGCCTTTAGGTCTGGGAATTGCCGCTATTCCAAATGAATGCATCAAATCTCTTCCCAGCAAATTAACTAGACAAACTTTCGATATAATTACCCTACACCTAACAGTTTAGTTTGTTTGTGGATCTGTGAACAATAGAGGATGAGACAGTGGTTCCTTATAGATTTTCCCATTTGCCGCTTTCACAAGGACAAACTCGTCCGTCTCGCAGTTCGGAGGCAGAACTGCTGGACCCAAAAGTGTACACGATGCACCTGAATCACATAAAAACTCCACTTTTTGTCCCTCAACCAAAAACTCTATCATGGGTTTTTGATCTAGATGCATAGCAATACCCAAATTTGCCAGGTTTATGACTTCACAGTCACAATCCCACCCTTCCTTCTGAGTGTTTTGACATTCATCGCAGAGAGTGTCTGCCTCATCATCATCACAGTCATTCTCACTTTCTTCTTCTCTACAATAATCACAATAATGAATTTGGCGCCTTCCTTTACTATCATATAGTCATGCGGAGCCCTTGTTCGTAAGCTGTGGGGGGTGTTGCCACTCTTCACAGTCGGCAGCGAAGTGCCCATGTCTACCGCACTTAAAACATTCTCCACGTTTTAACCTCCCCTCATATTCCTCTGAATGTCCACCCGGTTTATTTAACGTGTCCCATTTCGGGCCCCCATGTTTTTTTACGCCACCACGGCGCCCTTGCCCCCTTTGGTCCTGTACCAAGAATATACCACCATCATCCCCTACTGCTAACACTTGTACTCTTTTTCTTTTTTAAATTGAAATGTTGCTCAGCATGCCGTGCATATTCAAACAAAGGTTGCAGTCTACATGTTCTATGATCTACCATATGCTTATTTATAAAACTACTTATTGGAGCCCTACAGCCCTTAAGAAAAGCATTTTTCAATTGCTGTTCATATGGACTATCATTAGTCTGATCCTGCGGAATCATCATTCCACAATGGTTATTGAACACTTCTGTCAATTTTACAATATAGTGATCTACAGATTCATCATCATTTTGGATGCACTAATTTATTACTGTCCAATCTGCTCTTGGACGCCACTTATCAGAAATTCTCTTTAACAGATCAGTGACTCACGTGTCTAACACCCCAGAATTATGCTTTAATGTAGTGCCGTCATCTGCCTTACATGTCCAAGTACCACAAACTAAGTGCCAATCTGGACCCAGGATTTGTCGCACTACTTGTTCTACTTCTAAACCATTTAGATGATAACTTAAATGCATACCAACTATGTCCTCAGAAAACTTTTGAAAATTAACCTTGGGATGAGGAATACCATCTGTAGCTTGTTTTATATCCTCTCTAGCCCAGAGACGATAAACTAAAATAGTTGGCTCTTGTCCAACATCCCCTGCTTGTGGGTTTGCAACTTGTATTAAGGGAAGAGCTTCTGAGTAGTCAGAAAGTTTAATGGCCCAACGTCCTTGTCCTGCTGGTCCTGTTCTTAACTGCATAGGTTGGTCTACCTGCTGCAAAGCAACCTTGGGTACTACAGGAATTTGTGGGTAAATTGGAGGGGTCACAATGTTTCCTTGAGCAGCCAATAACCCACCCTGCTGTACAGATCCCACATCTCCAGACCGATATTGAGGAGGTCCCGCCGGTACGGTAGCAGCAATTTCCCCATACAGTGGTTGAGCAGCCAATACCCACCCTGCTGTACAGATCCCACATCTTCAGACCGATATTGAGGAGGTCCCACCGGTACGGCAGCAGCAATTTCCCCATATGGTGGGGCAGTTGCCTGCCTTTGTACCGCACAAACTGTATGCTCATCCTCCTTATCTAAAAATAAAGCTACTTTTCCACTTGGCACCAGTGATCCCTTTTGATTTATTTTTTCTTTTTCCTGGCACTGTTTTTCTTTTATAACTCATTTATTTGCCTCTTCTAACCATTTTTGTGCTTGGGGAAATCCCAAATGTCTTTGCTTTTTAGTTCTAGTTCCTGCATCTCTTTTCAAATCTCTAACCAATTTTGCACAGGCATTCTTATTCAGGGTACCATCAAAATCATATTTCAACTTCCACTTTTTCAAAAATGTAACATTATTTTTGTTTAAACCTTTCATATACTTAGCATCAACATTTAAACAGACATCACTCTCACACTTGTAGCAACTCGAACCCATGTTTCCCCTAGATTTCTTATTTTTAGGACTGTATCAAAGTTATTTTACAGGACTTATTATAAAATGGGGCTATCTTAATGGGTGATCCTAACAAAAGAATCTTAACAAGTAATCCTACCCACCCTTAACTAAAAATAAAACCCTTGTCGACAAGGTTAAATTAAATTAAAAGAAAATTTATTTTTCATCCTACCTGAACCAGATGAGACTCTGTTTCCCCTTTTGGTTCAGAAACCGTCCCTCAGATAGGGATCAGAGAGTGCCCAGCCTCCTCTCAACGACAAATCAGTCAGAGGGCTTTTAGTCGAGGGAATCTTAAGATGAGAAACCCTCACCTGCACAGGTTTTTCGGTCTCTCTGTCGGTCTTATCTGTATCTTCGTAGAGGTTTCCGGTCCGAAGGACCAAAATGTCAGAAGAAAAATTCAAACGAGTCACATCTGCCTCAGGTGATGAAAAACTTCTTTATTAGCAGCTAACCAGATTACACAGCATGTTGGCCAAGATTATCTCCTCTGGTCAACTTGTTTACTGACATCAACTTTTATACTGCAAGCAAAACAACTTTTTGTTACATTTCTGACCATTGACAGTTGGCTATGGAAAAGACCTGAGGTAAACATATTTATCACAAATCACCTCAAACCAACAGTTAGTACAGAATGTTCAAGAAGTACAGAATGTTCAGTTCAACAATGGTAGCTCAAATTTTCCAGGACACACAGCCTGCTTCAGTAAATTAACTCTTACTCTGCCGTGCGTCTTTATCCCAGGCTTCACTGAGTTATAACCAAATCTCTTTATTCTGAAATGCAGAAAACAGTTATTATTCAGGTCCATAAGCAATGCTGCATTTTGTTCACAGATGAGGCCCATCTTTGATAGGCATATCCCAACAAATAACATGTTCACTTTATAAGAAGAGGAAAAAGACAAATAACAGTATGTTTTTAAAACTTTTTCTCTTAACAGTTAGCCATGAAGAAGACATAAAAAGACACAGCAAAATCAAAAGTACCAATGACCTTCTTTAAATACATATTAATTCAGGAAAAATTTAAAAGTTTAAAATGCAACAACCACAGACTATAAGGAGTACAGTTTGCTAGTACTTTTGGCAAAGTGCACTTGGACTAAAAGCATTTGCTGAGACTGAATTTCTCCAAAATATACCACGTCCCATTCACAAGGCATTATAATCAGTGGAACTAAAAAAATTCATGTAATGTCGAATAAAATGTAGTCAATTATTACAAAGCATAGTACAAAAACAGTATATTACACAGTTTATAAACATTCACTATTATGTACCTGAACCTGAAGATACCATATTAGTTATTTATAATGTTCATAAATTCATAAGTGATTACTAAGCTAACAACTTCATTGGTCATTTATTTTTAAGCTTAGCCATGCTTGACAAATCTGTCTGATAAGTTTTGATACCCTAGGGTTATTTTAAATGATAAATGTAAGTTTAGACATGAATGGTTAAGCATTTGCAAGGTGTCTCTGTTTACTAGTTACATGGGTGCCATGTTTGCTCTGAAAGGACAAGAGCCCAAATAATTGAAACTCTATAATTTGTATACTTTATATTAACTGATGGCACTGAAATAATCAAAAACTGTATTCCAGTTTAGCCATTGGAGGACAGTAGTGTTTCCAAAGGGACTGGCTTTGTATACAAATGAAAAGGAAATGAGGCTGAAGAACAATGCAAGAAGGCAGACTATGAATAGCTGGCCTCAGCTGTGAGGTCAAAGAGGAGGAGAAAGAACATCAAACCAGGAATGTGGTGTGGGTGCAGCCATGGTCAAAAGCTAGTTTTAGTGCTTTGACGGTTGAGGAGATATTAGGGAGAGTCATTGAACTAATGCATTTCATCACCCCCACACTGAACAAGAGTGAATTATTTAAGATGGAGGACAGAATAAAGAG
>NC_056726.1:1239843215-1239852682 GCF_019279795.1 Protopterus annectens
ACTGATTTTCAGTGAAATGAGCTTTCAACTAAATGAGTTTCAGTGAAGTGTGTTTTTAGTGAAATGAAGTAGACCCATATATATATATATATATATATATATATATATATATATATATATATATATATATATATATTAACCTGCATCATATTTACCTATTTACCCGCGACTGTTGCCCACATATACAGCTGAATACCTAAATTGATGTGAGACACCAGCCCACTAACTATACGTACTGCACAGATGTGCTGTATGCAACTGCTGTGGGAATACCTGTAAGTGGCCTCCATATTTGTAACTACAACATCATAGTCTAGTATCACCGAATGTACTGTAACCATCTTAGTATGTCCTTCTCATGTTCCCTGTGATGCCTACCCTTGACTTTCATACCTGTGTAGGGTTACATCTCCCAGTGGATATGCAATAGCAAACCCATCCAGTCTGTCCCATCTCATCAATATACACTTTGACAGACAGGCACATTCTCAGATGCTGAGTGGCATCAAACAAAAACATCAATTCCAAGGCATCCTATTGCAGAAAACAGAAAAAAAAAGAAGTTATGTCTTACCATAACGTTCCACCTGTGTTGTTGATCTTCACCAATCCTTGACAGTGGGTTCAGTTCCAAACCTCAGAACCAACTCGGCCATATCTTCCAGCTTGCGCTCTCCAAACCCTCAAGCCAGATATTACCCATAATGCTCCTCACATAGATTACCTCAGATCGAGTTTGCCAAATAATAGTATATAGAAAAAATAATATGCTTAACTATAGACAGTAAAGAGAACAAGGCCATATATGAGCCCTTAATGAGAAAACTAGCTTAGGGCTAATCTGATCTACTAAGAGTCTTAGGATGGGGGAAGGTGGGTGGGATGTCAAGGTTTGGTGAAGATCGACAACACAGATGGAACATTATGGTAAGACATAACTTCTTTATCTGATGTTGTCAATCTTCACCCAGTCCTTGACAGTGGGGAAAAATCCCAGCTACTTTAGCCTTGGGAGGTCTCATGGAAGAATATTCATAAGCACCATAGAGTCAAAGGATGCTCGACCCCTCAAGACTTGATCTAATTTGTAATGAGTGATAAAGGTATAATGAGAAGACCATGTAGCTGCTGCACAGATGTTGTCCAAAGAAGCTCTGGCATTTAAAACCGTTGATGCACACTGAGCAGAGTGGAGGAGGGGCATTGACTACAACTCTGATCTGAGATGTTTAACAATAAGTATCCTGTTTTCTTGGCTTATTAATACTGGTTATTGCTTCTAGCAATTTATATATAGCACTTTTTATTGCCTCCTGCATAATTTGTACTATATTTTATTGCTATTAACTAATCTGCATGGGTAACTGATTTGTTTGCAGTTAAAATCATTCTATAGAGTCTCCTTGCTCCTTTATCTGTTTAAAAACTTTCATTTTGTGGCTCACTGCTGTGATAAAGATTTTTGTATTGTTTACTGTCTAAAAGAGTGTAGGCTAATAGCTTTAGTATTGTCCCCTACCCTCCCTCCCTGTTGGTGTGTTGTTGTTATACTTGGTGGCTTTACAGTTGCCCGCCCCTACTGTAAATTTGATCTGGGATACTCCTCCCAGTCTAGTGTCATTAGCTCATTCTTAGTTTTTTTCCTGCTGTTGCTCCTTTCTCCCTTTCTTTAAAAAAATGCCTGAATCTCCTTGTGTTCTGACTGTGCTTCTCAAACATTTTGGAAATATAGAGTATATTTTAGTGCATTTATTAAAACTGTATTTGCCTTAATATTGCTACAACTCAAGTGCTCTAGGTTGCACTGCATCTAAATTGTTTGTGTGTTTTAGCTGCTTTTCTGTATATATAGACTTCTCTGTATATGTAGAATAGCTGCTTATTCTACTGTATTACTACTTCTTAAATCATTTTTCAGTTGTGCACTTGCCTTGCTTCATGTAAAAAATTTTAAATTGCTAATTTTGAAGAGTTTTGATTGCATTTACTGTTTAGGACTACACACTCAAGTGTGTTAGCCTTTTCTGCGTTTATTTACTGTATTATTGCATTGTTTAGCCTGTTTTAACAAAAAAAAATAATAATACTATCTTGTTTGTTTGTTTCCCACCTTCCCTAGCTAGTATAGTACAGATCCCAAGCTTTGCTGATCTCAGGACTTTATTTTCTGTGTTCAGAGCTATCCAGACCTTGCTGTGGTTGAGGGAAGTCCTACTGCTTACCAATGGGAGTGGTGAGCATTGTACTGCCTATGTAACACTAGAGGAGTGGTTTCCAGCTCTGAAATTGAAATGTTATTAGCCTTTTTGGGCTGATTTCTATTCCTTTCAACTTTCTGGCTTAAAAACGCGTGTGTTTGCACATTTTTCGCATCGTGCAGCACTGCGGGGCTACAGTTAAACTATTCTAGGTGCCAGAAAGTCTGCTCTTCAAATTTTCCCTTAGAACTAGCTGGTTTCCCAGTAGTAGCACTAAAATCTGAACCCCTGTGACTAGCACTTGCTCTAGAACCTGCTGGAAAGCACTAGGAAGCCTTAAACTGATACAAGCACTCAACACTCCTTGTCAATAAGGAGAAATTAATTGTAGGCACTAAACATCCTATAATTGCAAAGTACCTTGCAAAGGTAAGGGAAACAGCTATTGTACTTTACAAAAAAAGCACCTAAACAGGCATGTCCAAGGGTCAGCTTCTGGTGATTTCTTCTGTCCACCTGGTGAATCTAGGCATACTGGGGCAATGTAGCAACTGCCTCATGTACACAGACAACCCTCTACTCCTACCACCCAACACTACAACCTGTGAGAGATGCACTTACATAGCCAAACTGGAAGCAAAGCTCTCTCCAGCCAAGATTGTGCTAGACAGTCAAGAAGAGAAGGTTAACACCTGCACTAATCTCAAGCAACACATAGCCCTTCAAAATCCACATCATCAACACCCACACATAGCAACATTAAACCCACATATGCGGAGGCCCTTAACATTAACCTGCCCAAACAACAAGGACCTCCGAAGTTGAAACGCAAACAAACAGCAGTCACAACCAAAGTGACACATAGCTCACAACACCAGTGTGCCACCCAACAACAGCCCCTAAGGCAAGACAATGTACCCAACACTTTAGTCATAGGTGACTCTATAGTCAGGCACACTGATGTCCCACTCACCAGGCTGAACAAGGAGAAAATTACAGTCAGCTGCCTGTCGGGTGCCAGGATCCACCACATAATGCATGCACTCAAGTCACTCCACAACAAGTACAGATACAACTCTGTCATTGTCCATGTTTGAGTGAATGACTTGAGATGTACCTCCCTGGACTACATGAAAAGAGACATGGAAGAGCTCTCGGATCATGTGGCCCAGGCAGGTATAACCCTAGCCCTGATTAGCATCCTGCCTTTGCCCATAATAATACCACAGTATAAGGACAAAATGATTGACTTCAACAATTGGCTAAGCTTCTGGTGTCATTCAAAGGAGATCCAGTATCTGTCTGCCTGGGAAGACATGATCGACAAACCACAATGCTTTGCCAGAGATGGTTTGCACCTGTCACCCCTGGGATTCAGGTTACTGGCTAAAGCTCTTGCCACCCCAATAGTGCCTTTTTAGGCAAGGTTCAAAGGACAAAACCACCACCGTAACAGATGCAAGCATGCAAAATCTGAAGGTAATGCTAGAAGTCTAAACCTCAAAATGCACTCTCTCAAGGCACTCCTAAAAACGGAGAACATCGATATCTGTGCAGTAACTGACACCTGGTTCAAGGTTCCAGAGAGCACCCCTGCAGTACCAGGCTACAACTCTTACCACACTCTTCGGCCACCAAACCAAGACCGAAACATTAAAGGTGGAGGAGTGTCCATATTCACGAAGGATATTCACACCTCCAGGCTAGTTGCCCAACACAATGTATCTGAAATTCTCCAGGTGCAACTAACACTAGGTAAGACTGCAATCCAAATTGTAGCTTGCTACAGATCCCCCACCATGCCCCAAAATTCTCACTACACCTTTCTAAACATACTGGAAAATATTAACATACAACCAAACACCCTAATACTGGGTGATTTCAACCACCCTGCCATTAACTTGGAAAACTATTTGGGTACCAACTCCTTTTCCCAACATTTCTTGGAATTCATAAATTCCAATGCCCTGGATCAACTAATCCATTGTCCCACCACGGGTTCCAATATCCTAGACCTGGTCATTACCAACATGGGAGATAGATGCTCCGCACCAGTAGTCACCCACTGATTGGTCAGGTCTGACCATAAGCAAATCATCCGTGACATTCGCATCCCACCCCCACCTCCCAGTAAGGAATCCTCCATAAAAAACTTCTCCAAAGCCAACTTCATGCTACTCAACTCAGAAGTGACAAACTTCATGACACCCATGCAGACGGAATCTGAAAGCTCAACTGCTGAATCCTACACTAAGGCACTGTACGAGCACATTCACTCGTGCATGAATCGTGCCATCCCAAATAGAGCCAATACGCTCTCCTCCAAAAAAGGGAGCAAATCTGATGGTCCCCTGCCATAAACAAACTATGCAACAGAAGGAAGAAACTGTTGCAGAAAAGAAAAAAAAACTCCCTTACCAGCCTCAGTAAGAAGCTGAGATCCCTCATAAAATACTCCAAAGCTAGTTACGAAAATAAAATTGCCAAAGATTCCAAAGACAACCACAAGGCATTTATAGTTATGTCAAGAATCTAAACGGCAATGCTCAGATCTGCTCTGACCTACAACAGAATTGTATTAAATATACTGATCCCAAGGATATTGCCAATATCCTGGCAGACTGATTTAGTGCCAACTTCACCCCCTCTCACCCCCTAAAGGGCCCATCTCAATACCAAAAGATTGCCAAATTCCTGTCATTATGGCCACACAGGTAGAAACTGCACTCTCCAAAGCTAAGAATACAGCATCCATGGGACCAGATGACATCCTGGGCTGTGTACTACATGAACTACAAAATGAACTGGCACCTCACCTAAGTGTCATGTTTAATCATAGCCTCACCTCAGGCTTCATGCCCACTGAGTGGTGCACAGCTACAGTTATCCCACTCCACAAGGGGGATCCACCTTGGGTCTCGGGAACTACCGTCCCATCAGTCTGACGAGCCTGATCTGCAAGGGCATGGAATGCATTATCATGGAACTTATAAACAAAGACATTGGCAACCTTCAAACACTGGACCCCACCCAGTTTGGGTTCGTGAAGGGCCGATTTTGTCTCCTGAACCTGATTGACTTCTTTGAATCAGTCTCCAGAGCTGTGGATGAGGGTAAGGCAGTCCAGTCCACACAGCCTATCTGGACCTCACCAAGGCCTTCGACACCATCTCCCACTCTGGAATCATAGATAAGCTTACTAAGCTGGGCATAAATCCCTATATCACCCGATGGGTTGCCATCTGGCTTACTGACAGAACCCAGATTATAAAAGTAGCAGACTCCAAATCCAGCTCCAGACAAGTGACAAGTGGAGTACCTCAGGGTTCAGTCCTGGGACCACTCTTGTTTGGCATCTACTTTTTTGAAGTACAGGTCAACACTAAGGGACTCTGGCTAACAAAGTTCACAGATGACTGCAAACTGGGAGCCATTACTGAATAGTCTCACTCAGAGGCTCCCTATGCTGTGGAATAAAATCCCGGTACATGTGAGGCAGAGCACCTCGCTGGCTCTGTTCAAGAGAAATCTTGACCTGTGGATGGGAGATCGTAGGTTTACCCCGGGAATCATCTCTGTGTCACTGCTGGACAGAGGCACAACAAACTAATGGGTACAGTATTTTTTCATATAAGGGGTGGCATAAGCCACAAAACTTTGGGCTAGGCTTATAAATGCCTTAGGGCAGATAGCCTAGTATAAACCTATGAACCTATGAACCTATGAATCCCCAAATGATGTGGATAGTCTACAAAAGGGCCTTACAGAAACAGGTGCTTGGTGCCAGAGCCATGGGCTCAAGCTTAATGCCAAGAAATGTATAGTTATGCCCTTTGAGAAAAAACATGTACCCATGAATTACCACATAGGTGGCAGGACACTAAACACCGAAAGTGTGATGAGAGACTTAGGGATACAGGTGGACAGTGGTCTCACCTTCTATAACCACATCGCCACAACAGTCAGGAAATCCTTCTATGTGGCACACCTCATCACTAAAGGCTTTTCATCCAGAAAAAAGGAGGTAATTGTCCCACTGTACTCATCCCTCATTAGACCCATTATAGAGTACAACACCCCATTTGGTATGTATCTCACAAGACATCTGCAACAGCTGGAAAGGCCATAGAAATACCTCACTAAAAGTATCACAGGCATAAAGCAGATTCCCTATGCTGACCGTCTAAAAAAACTCCAGCTATACTCTGTGGCATATCGTCTACTCGGGGCGATTTCTGCTTAACATACAAGGCCATGTCAAACCCTGAGCTGTTGGACATGCTCTACTTAAAGAAATCCCAATCCCTCAGAGCCAGGGATCTAAACCTTGTCATCACAATGAGCAAAACATGCTGGAGGGATAGGTTCCTTACCCAGAGACTCCCCATACTCTGGAATAGACTGCCCATACATGTCACGCAGAGTGCCTCCTTGGCCCTCTTCAAAAGGAACCTTGACGATTGGATGGGAGATAGAAAATTCACCCCAGGGATCATGTCAGTCACCCAGCTAGAAAGGGGTCCAGGGAAGTAAATAGTTTGGGAAGAAATATCCAGGGAATTGTTAAGGCTAGGCTTGTATAGGCCCTAGGGCAGATAGCCTAGTACCAACCTATGATGTTGCCAAAGCTCTTGTTAAATAGGCTTGAACTGACTTGGGAAGTTGAAGTCCTTTAGAGTGATAGATAAATGTGATGCAGTCTCTGAGCCATTTAGCTAAAGTAACCTTAGCAACTGGATTGCCCATGCGGAGGGAAGAGAATGCTACAAATAACTGATCCTATTTTCTAAAATTGTTACTTCTGTGAAGATAAAAACGTAGCTGTCTGTGCACATCTAGTAAATGAAGGGCATATTCCCCTTTGTTAGAAAAATTAGGGAAAAAGGCTGGTAATTGTAGTGACTAATTAATGTTGGTTTTGGAGACCACTTTTGGTAAAAAGGATTTATTTGCTCTGAGTGTGACTCTATCTTTATGAAAAATTAGGTAAGGTGATTTGCATGATAGGGCCTGTAATTCAGAAACCCTTCTTGCAGAAGAAATAGCTACCAAAAATAACATCTTCCAGGATAAATATTTCAAGTCACAAGATGCTTATGGTTCAAAAGGGGTTTTAGTAAGAGCTTGAAGCATAATAACCAGATCCCAAGGGGGAGCTGGTTCTTTAAATGGGGGTTTTAGTATCAGGAACACCTTTAAAAAAGCTTTACAAAGCTTGTGAGACATTAGAGAAGAGTCATTCAAGGCTGAATGGAAATTTGAAATTGCAGAGTACCACATTGGAAAGGTATGTTTAGAAAATCCAGAACTTCATGAATTGGGCTGGCCCAGTGCTTTATTCAAGGCACATTTAGAAAAAGTTTCCCATTTGCCTTGATACAGTTTTCTAGTAGAATGCTTGTGATGAACAATAATAATACATTGGATAGGGTAAGAAAGAAAAGGATGCCTGACAATCATGGGAATTGGAGAAGCCATGCAGTGAGCCTGAGATGTTGGAAATTCAGTTGAACCATACCCTCTGGATTAGCTAGCAGATCTGGAAATGCGTCCAAAATCCATGGTTTCTGTATTAGTTGAGGCAAAAAGAAGGGAAACCAAACTTGTTGAGGCCAGAAAGGGCAATGAGGATTAATAAATGTGGCTTTCTTTTTGGGGCACTAAAAAGAATCTTGAGTAAACCCGGATCCTGTTTGGTTTGGTGGGACTTTTTGGATGACTCTTTTTTTCAAGCAGTTTTTGAATTTCTAAGACTGCTGCTTCCCTTTGATTGGGTGGAACATCTGGGAGTTTTTTCTGGGGTTTGGGACTTACAGATAGTGGAATTTGGTAACCTCGGGATATTATTCTCTGCACCCATTTGTTCAAAGCTATTAATTGCCAGGCAGGTAGGTGCAGAGATAATCGCTCCCTGGCTGTCTCCAAAGGAGGGCAATTGGGTATCCATTCAGGGATGCTGATAGGAAGTTCTAGAGAAGGATTCTCTTGACCTCTGATTCTGCAGTCCATTTCTGCCCCTAGGGTGGTGTCTTCCATTGCTTCCTCCTCTACCCTGGGGAAAGTCTTTATTTCATGAGTCTTGGAAAGTCCTTTTGGATTTTTTAAACCATAGTCTCCCACTTCTTTGGTTCCTAAAGTAAGACCTCTGAGGAGTGGAGAAACATATGCTTACAGCAGATAGGGTCTTGCCATCTTTCTCATATCTGGCTAGAGTGTCCTTAACCTTTGAGCCAAAAAGGGTGAATCTGTCAAAAGGGGCATTGACAAATGATGCTTTGAATGGCTCCGCAAAGTCACACAAGTGCATCCAGGAGTGCCTTCTGATGGTTATGCCTGAACCTGCTGCCCTGGTCGTCCCTTTGGCTGCAAGAGGAATAAGCCTCATGGACAAGTTGGAGATAGCGTTTAGGGTTGGAAGCTGCGAGGAAACTTTGTCATGAACCTCTTCAGCCACTGCTCCTGAGAGAGTATTTGAAAGTTCTTTAATCAAATCTCTCTGTAATCTGGTAAAGTGTGCCATATAATTCAAGGACCTTAGAGCGAAGGTAGTTGAAGCATAAACACACTTCCCAAATCTATCCAATATCCTAGATTCCTTGTTAGGAGGATGGATAGTCGGACTTTTTTCAGCGAGTTCTTTTTTGGTGGCATTCGCTATCACCATGGCTTCAACATGAATCCCTTTATATCAATGTGGTTCATCTTTAGGTGCTGATAATATCTGGTCAGGTCTCTTGGGGATTGGCTCTTTGGAGTTGGTCATCTAACACGCCCACTGAGTGATCAGTTTAATGAGATCATCAGCAGGCGGAAAGATCCAAGAAGTGGAGGACTGAACATGAAAAGCTTCCAGGTATACTGATTCCTCTGAGGAAGGCTGAATAGAGGACCAGCCACCCCTCTGTTTCAGGATTTCAAGGATGTCTCCGAAGGAAACATCATAAGGGGTGACCTGAGGGAACCTTCCCCTTCATCAAAATCAGTATCTTCTGTGAAGGACTCTTCCAGGGAGTCAAAGTGCTTCCTCTTACAGTTCTTCTTCACAGAGACTTCCTGGGGGGGGGGTGATCTAAGGAAGTATCTGAAGAGGAGACCACTAAAGTGGGAGTCACCTGGGACTTTTGTGCCCTCTGTTCCAGGGAAGAGACTGATTGTAGCTCAGGTCTAGAGGAGGTAGAAATCTGTCCTGACAGGGATGGCAAAGACTAGGAGTCCCCAATGGACAATGCCTTCTCCATTATCCTAAAGGCTGCCCCCCCAAAGAGGGAT